>NW_027524556.1:177823-290601 GCF_052094955.1 Ictidomys tridecemlineatus
AGTACAAAAGGAGTGTTACATAGTGCAGAGGTTGGAGACTGGGGTGCAGAATAATTTTGTAGAGAACAGAGGTTAGATGCTGGGGTGCAGAAGGACCATTGCAGTAAGCAGACGTTGGAGACTGGGTTTCAGAAGGATCTTACAGAGAGCAGAGTTTGGACACTGAGGTGCAGAAGGACTGTTGCAGAGAGCAGAGTTTTGAGATTAGGGCGCAGAAGGACTGTTGCAGAGAGCAGAAAATGTAGTCTGAGTTGCAGAAGGACTGTTACAGAAAGCAGAGTTTAGAGACCAGGGTGCAGAAGGACTGATACAGAAAGCAGAGTTTGGAGACTGGGGTTCAGAAGGACCATTTCAGATAGCAGAGTTCTGAGACTGCAATACAGAAGGACTGTAACAGAGAGCTGAGGTTGGAGACTGGGATGTCGAAGGACTGTTGCAGAGTGCAGACGTTGGAGACTGAGGTGAAGTAGGACTGCTACAGAAAGCAGAGGTTGGAGACTTGAGTGCAGAAGAACTGATAGAGAAAGCAGAGGTTAGAGAGTGGGGTGCAAAAGGACCGTTACAGAGAGAAGAGTTTGGAAACTTCAGTACAGAAGGACTCTTACAGAGAGCAGAGGATGGAGACTGGGGTGGAGAAAGACTGTTGTAGAGAGCAGATGTTAGAGACTGGGGTCCAGAAGGACTGTTGCAGAGAGCAGAGGTTTAAGACTGGTGTGCAAAAAGACTGTTGCAAGGAGCAGAGGTTGAAGAGTGAGGTGAAGAAGGACTGTTTCAGAGAGCAGAGTTTGGAGACTGTGGTGCAGAAGGACTGATACAGAAAGCAGATGATGGAGACTGGGGTGCAGAAGGAACCTTACAGGGAACAGAGGTTGAAGACTGCGGTACAGAAGAACTGTTGTAGAGAACAAGGTTGGAGAGTGGGGTGCAGAGGGACCATTGCAGAGGGCAGACGTTGGAGACTTGGGAACAGAACGAATGTTACAGAGAGCAGAGTTTGGAAACTGGTGTGTAGAAAAATTTTACAGAGAGGAAAGTGTGGAGACTGGGGTGCAGAAGGATTGTTGCAGAGAGCAGACGTTGGAGACTGGGGTGCAGAAAAATTGTTGCAGAGGGTAGATTATGGAGGCTTGGGTATAGAAGGACTGTTCTAGAGAGCAGAGGTTAGAGACTGGGGTGCAGAAGGACTGTTGCAGAGAACAGTTGTTTAAGACTGAAGTGCAGAAAAAGTGTTACAGGGAGCAGTGTTTGGAGACTGGGGTGCAAAAGGACTAATACTGAGTGTAGAGTTTGGAGACTAGGATGCAGAACGATCTTACAGAGAGAACAGTTTGGAGACTGGGGTGCAGAAGGATTGTTGCAGAGAGCAGACCTTGGAGACTGGGGTGCAAAAGGATCGTTGTATAGAGTACATTATGGAGTCTGGTGTATAGAAGGACTGTTCTAGAGAGCAGATTGTAGAGACTGGGGTGCAGAAGGCCTGTTGCAGAGAGCAGTTGTTGAAGACTGAGGTGCAGAAAAACTGTTACAGAGAGCAGTGTTTGGAGACTGAGGTGCAGAAGGACTTTTGAAGAGAGCAGAGGTTGAAGACTGGGTGCAGAAAGAGTGTGCAGAGTGCAGTGTTTCCAGACTGGGGTGCAGAAGAACTGTTGCAGATACCAGAGGTTGGAGACTGCGGGTAAGGACTGTTACAGAGAGCAGAGGTTGAAGCCTGGGGTGAAGAACGACGGATACAGAAAGCAGAGTTTGGAGATTGGGGTGCAAAAGGACTTTTGAAGATAGCAGAGTTTGGAGATTAGGGCGCAGAAGGACTGTTGTAGAGAGCAGAAATTGTAGTCTGAGTTGCAGAAGGACTGTTACAGAAAGCAGACTTTAGAGACCAGGGTGCAGAAGGCCTGTAAAATAAAGCAGCATTTGGAGACTGGGTGGCATAAGAAACTTACAGAGAGCAGAGGTTAGTGACTGAGGTGCTGAAGGACTGTCAGAGAGAGCAGAGGTTGTAGACTTTGGTCCACAAGGATCGTTGCAGAGAGCTGAATTTTCAGAATGAGGTTTAGAAAAACTGTTGGAGAGAGCAGATGTTAGAGACTGGGGTGCAAAGAACTTTTGCAGAGAGCAGAGTTTGGAGACTTGGGTGTAACAGGATCCTTGCAGAGAGAAGAGTGTGGAGACTGGGGTGCCGAAGGACTGTTACAGAGAGCATATTTTGGAGACTGGGGTGCAGAAAGACTGTTACAGAGAGTAGATGATGAAGACTGAAGTGCAGAAAGACCTTTGCAAAGAGAAGAGGTTGGAGACTGAGGTGCAGAAAGACTGTTGCCGAGTGTAGAAGTTGGAGACTTGGGTGTAGAAGGACTGTTGCAGAGAGCAGAGGTTGGAGATTGGGGTGCTGAAAGACTGTTGCAGAGAGCAGACGTTGGAGACTGAGGTGCAGAAGGACTGATACAGAGAGCAGAGGTTGGAGATTTGAGTAAAGAAGGACTGATAGAGAAAGCAGAGGTTGAAGAGTGGGGTGCAGAAGAACCGTTATAGTGAGAATAGTTTGGTATCTGCAGTACAGAAGAACTGTTACAGAGAGCAGAGGTTGAAGACTGGGTTGCAGAAGTCCTGTTACAGAGAGCAGAGTTTGGAGACGGTTGTGCAGAAGGACTGTTACAGAGTGCAGAGTTTAAAGACTGGGTTGTTGAAGGATATTACAGAGAGCAGAGTTTGGAGAATAAGGTGCAGAAGGACTGTTACAGAGAGCAGAATTAGGAGACTGGCGTGCAGAAGGGTGGTTTGAGGGAGCAAAGTTTTCATACTGAGGTTCAGAAGGACTATTGCAGAGAGCAGATGTTCGAGACTGGGGTGCAGAAGGACTGTTGAAGAGAGGAGAGTTTGGAGACTGGGGTGCAGAAGTACTGTTATAGAGAGCAGAGTTTGGAGACTGGGTTTCTGAAGGATCTTACAGAGAGCAGAGGTTGGAGACTGGGGTGCAGGTGGACTGTTACAGAGAGCAGTGGTTTTAGACTGGGGTGCAGAAGAATCGTGCAGAGAGCAGAGGTTTCAGACTGAGTTCAAGAAGGATGGTTACAAAGAGCAGATGTTGGAGACTGAGGTGTAGAAGGACTGTTACACAGAGAAAAGTTTGGAGACTCAGGTGCAGAAGGACTGTTACAGAAAGCAGAGTTTGGAAATTGGGGTGCAGAAGGACTGTTACCGAAAGAAGAGGTTGGAGACTGGGGTGCAGAAGGATTCTTACATAGAGCACAGGTTGAAGACTTAGTTGCACACCGATAGATACAGAGAACAGAGGTTAGAGACTTGGTTTCAGATAGACTGATACAGAGAGCAGAGGTTGGAGACTGGGGTGTGGAAGGACCCTTACAAAGAGCACAGGTAGGAGACTGCGGTACAGAAGGACTGTTACAGAGAGCAGATCTTGGAGTCTGGGGAGCAGAAGTACTGTTTCAAAGGACAGAGGTTGGAGACTGGGGTGGAGAAATAATGTTACAAAGAGCAGAATCTGGAAACTGGAGTGCAGAAGGATATTACAGAGAGCAGAGTTTGGAGACTGTGGTACAGAAGGACTGTTGCAGAGTGCAGATGTTGGAGACTGGGGTCCAGAAGGATCATTGCAGAGAGCAGAGTTTGCAGACTGGGGTGCAGAAGTACTGTTACAGAGAGCAGAGTTTGATGACTGGGGTGAACAAGGACAATTACAGAGAGCGAGGTTGGAGACTGGGGTTCAGATGGATCTTATAGAGAGCAGAGTTTGGAGACTGGGGTGCAAAGGACTGTTGCAGAGAGCAGACGTTGGAGACTGGGGTGGAGAAGAATTGTTGCAGAGAGAAGAGGTTGGAGACTGGGATGCAGAAGTCCTGTTACAGAGAGTAGAGTTTAAAGACTGTTGTGCAGAACGACTGTTACATAGTGCAGAGTTTAAAGACTGGGCTGCAGAAGGGTATTACAGAGAGCAGAGTTTGGAGACTGAGGTGTAGAGGGACTGTTACAGAGAGCAGAGGTAAGGAACTGGGGTGCAGAAGGGTCGTTGCAGAGAGCAGAGTTTTCAGACTGAGGTGCAGAACTGTTGCAGAGAGCAGAGTTTTCAGACTGAGGTGCAGAACTGTTGTAGAGAGCAGATGTTTGATTCTGGGGTGCAGAAGGACTTTTGTAGAGAGCAGAGGTTGGAGACTGGCATGCAGAGGACTGTTGCAGAGAGCAGAGGTTGGAGACTGAGGTTTGGAAGGCCTGTAACAGAGAGCAGAGTTTGGAGACTCAGAGGCAGAAGAACTGTTACAGAGAGCAGAGGTTGGATACAGGGGTGCAGAAGGATCTTACAGAGAGCAGAATTTGGAGACTGAGGTGCAGAAGCACTGTTGCAGAGAGAAGAGTTTTGGAGACTGTGGTGCACTACGATCATTGCAAAGAGAAAGGTTGGAGACTGGGTTGCAGAAGGATCGCTGCAGAGATCAAATTTGGTAACTGGGGTGCCGAGGCCTGCTACAGAGAGTAGAGTTTGGAGACTGGCATGCAGAAGGCCTGTTACATAGAGGAGAGGTTGGAGACTGAGGTGAAGAAATCCTGTTACATAGAGTAGATGTCGGAGACTGGGGTGCAGAAGGGTCATGCAGAGAGCAGAGGTTTTAGACTGAGGTGCAGAAGGACTGTTGTAGAGAGCAGAGTTTGGAAACTGGCGTGCAGAAGGCCTGTTACAGAGAAGAGAGGTTGGAGACTGGGGTGCAGAAGGACTGTTATAGAGAGCAGTGTTTGGAGACTGGGTTGCTGAAGGATGTTACAGAGAGCAGAGGTTGGAGACTGAGGTGCAGGTGGACTGTTACAGAGAGCAGTGGCTTGAGACTGGGGTGCAGAAGGATCGTGCAGAGAGCAGAGATTTCAGACTGAGGTGAAGAAGGACTGTTACAGAGAGCAGAAGTTGGAGACTAAGGTGCAGAAGGACTGTTACTGGAAGCAGAGTTTGGAAATTTGGGTGCAGAAGGACCGTTACAGAGAGCAGAGTTTGGAGACTGCAATATAGGATTGATACCGAGAGCAGAGATTGAAGACTGGGGTGCAAAAGGACTCTTACATAGAACAGAGGTTGGAGACTGAGGTGCAGAAGGATAGATACAGAGAACAGAGATTGGAGACTGGGGTTCAGACAGACTGTTACAGAAAGCAGAGGTTAGAGACTGGAATTGAGAAGGACCATTACAATGAGCTGCGGTTGAAGACTGCAGTACAGAAGGACTGTTACAGAGAGCTGATTTCGGAGTCTTCAGAGCAGAGGACTGTTGCTGAGGACAGAGTTTATAGACTGTGGTGGAGAAGGAATGTTACAGAGAGCAGAGTTTTGAAACTGAAGTGCAGAAGGATCTTACAGAGAGCAGAGGTTGGAAACTGTGGTGAAGAAAGACTGTTGCAGAGTGCAGACATTGGAGACTGGGGTCCAGATGGATCGTTGAAGAGAGCAGAGTTTGGAGACTGGCGTTCAGAATGACTGTTGCAGAGAGGAGGTGTTGGAGAGAGGGTGCAGAAGGACTGTTGCCGAGAGCATATTTTAGAAACTGGGGTGCAGAAGGACTGTTACACAGAGCAGAACTTGGATAGTGAGGTGCAGAAGTACTGTTACAGAGAGCAGAAGTTGGATACGCAGGGCAGAAGTACACTTACAGAGAGCAGAGTTTGGAGAGTGGGGTTCAGATGGATCTAACAGACAGCAGAGTTTGGAGACTGGGGTTCTAAAGGACTGTTACAGAGTGCAGAGTTTAAAAATTGGGTTGCAGAAGTATCTTAAAGAGAGCAGAGTTGGGAGACTGAGGTGCAGAAGGACTGTTACATTGAGCAGATCTCTGAGTCTGGGGAGCAGAAAACTGTTGCAGTGGAGAGAGGTTGGAGACTGGGGAGGAGAAGGAATGTTACAGAGAGCAGAGTTTGGAAACTGGAGTGCAGAAGGATCTTAAAGAGAGAAGAGGTTGGAGACTGTGATGCACAAGGACTGTTGCAGACAGAAGATGTTGGAGACAGGGGTCCAGAAGAATCGTTGCAAAGAGCAGAGTTTGCAGAGTGGGGTTCAGAAGGACTGCTGCAGAGAACAGATGTTGGAGACAGGGGTTAAGAAAAACTGTTGCAGAGAGCAGATTTTAGAGGCTGGGGTGCAGAAGGACTATTAAATAGGGCAGAGGTTGGAGACTGAGGTGCAGAAGAACTGTTACAGACATCTGAGATGGAGACTGGGGTGCAGAAGGATTGTTACAGAGAGCAGAGGTTGAAGACTGAAGTTCAGATGGATCTTACAGAGAGCAGAGTTTGGAGACTGGGGTGCAAAAGAACTGTTGCAGAGAGCAGATGTTGGAGACTGGGGTGGAGAAGAATCAATGCAGAGAGAAGAGGTTGGAGACTGGGGTGCAGAAGGCCTTTTACAGAGAGCAGAGGTTGTAGACTGTTGTGCAGAAGGACTGTTACAGAGTGCAGAGTTTAAAGACTGGGTTGCAGGAGGATCTTACAGAGAGCAGAGTTGGGAGACTGAGGAGCAGAAGGACTGTTACAGAGAGCAGAGATAGGAGACTGGGGTGCAGAAGGGTCTGTTGCAGAGAGCAGATGTTGGTAACTAGGGTGCAGAAGGACTTTTGTAGAGAGCTTAATTTGGAGAATATGCTCCAGAAGGACTGTTGCATAGAGCAGAGTTTAGAGACTGAGGTTTGGAAGTCCTGCTTCAGAGAGCAGTGTTTGGAGACTTGGATGGAGAAGGACTGTTACAGAGAGCAGAGGTTGGATACATGGGTACAGAAGGATCTTACAGAGAGCAGAATTTGGAAACTGTGGTGCAGAAGGACTGTTGCAGACATCAGAGGTTGGAGACTGGGGTGCACTAGAATCATTGCAGAGAGCAGACATTGGAGACTGGGGTGCAGAAGGATAGTTGCAGAGAGCCGATTTTGGAGACTTGGGTGCAGAAGGCCTGCTAAAGAGAGAAGACTTAGGAGACTGGCGTGGAGAAGGCCTGTTATAGATGTAGATGATGGAGACTGAGGTGCAGGTGGACTGTTACATAGAGCAATGATTTGAACCTCGGGTGCAGACTGTTACAGAGAGTAGATTTTGGAGACTGAGGTGCAGATGAATCGTTGCTTAGAGCAGAGATTGGAGACTGAGGTGCAAAAGGACTGTTGCAGAGAGCAGAGGTTGGAGACTGAGGTGCAAAAGGACTGTTAAAGAGAGTAGAGGTTGGAGATTGGGTTGCAAAAGGCCTGTTACAGAGAGCAGAGGTCAGAGACTAGGGTGCAGTAGAACTGTTACAGAGAGCAGAGTTTATAGACAAGGTTGCACAAGGATCTTACAAAGAGCAGAGGTTGTAGACCAAGGTGCAAGAGGACTGATACAGAGAACAGAGTTTGGAGAAGGGGTGCAGAAGGACTGTTACAGAGGGCAGAGTTTACCGACTGGGTTGCAGAAGGATCTTAGATAGAGCAGATGTTGGAGACTGAGATGCAGAAGGACTGTTACAGAGAGTAGAGGTTAGAGACTGAGGTGCAGAAGCACCGATGTAGAGAGCAGAGTTTTGAGACTGAGGTGCAGAAGGATTGTTACAGAGGGAAGAGGTTGGATCCTGGGGTGCAGAAGGACTGTTGCAGATAGCAGAGTTTGGAGACTGCGGTGTAGAAGGATTGTTGCAGATACATAGGTTTGAGACTTTGGGGCAGAAGGACTGATACAGAAAGCAGAGGTTGAAGACTGGGGAGCAGAAGGACCGTTACAAAGTGCAGATTTTGGAGACCGCACTACAGGAGGACTGTTACAGAGAGCAGATGTTGGAGACTGGGGTGCAGAAGAACTGTCGCAGAGAGCAGAGGATGGAGACTGAGGTGCAGAAGGAATGTTGCAGGGAGCAGAGGTTGTAAACTGTGGTGCAGAAAAAATGATACAGAAAGGAGAGGTTGAAGACTGGGGTGCAGAAAGACCGTTACAGAGAGCAGAGGTTTGGGACTGAGGTACAGAAGGAATTGTACAGAGAGCAGAGGTTGGAGACTGGGGAGCAGAAGAACTGTTACAGAGAGCAGAGGTTAGAGTCTGGAGAGGATAAGGAATGTTACAGAGAGCAGATTTGAAAACTGGGGTGCAGAAGGATCTTACACAGATCAGAGGTTGGAGTCTGGGATTCAGAAGCACTGTTACAGAGAGTAGATTTTGGAGACTGAGGTACAGTATGACTGTTACAAAAAGCAGAGTTGGGAGACTAGTGTCCACAAGGATTGTTGCAGAGAGCATAGTTTTCAGACTTAGCTTCAGGTAGACTGTTGCAGACTTCAGATGTTGAAGACTGGGGTGCAGAAGGACTTTTGCAGAGAGCACATGTTGGAGACTGGGGTGCAAAAGGATCATTTCAGAGAGCAGAGGTTGGAGACTGGGGTGCAGTAGAACTCCTATAGAGAGCAGAGTTTTCATACAAGGTTGCACAAGGATCTTACAGAGATCAGAGTTGTAGACCGATGTGCAGCAGGACTGTTACAGAGAGCAGAGGTTGGAGACTGGGGTGAAGAAGGATCGTTGTGGAGAACATAGTTTTCAGACTGAGGTGCAGGAGGACTTTTGCAGAGAGAAGAAGTTGGAGACTGAGGTGCAGAAGGACCGTTGCAGAGAGCAGAGTTTTAAAACTGAGGTGCAGAAGGACTGTTACAGAGAGCAGATGTGAAAGACTGGGGTGTACAAGAACTGTTGCAGAGAGTAGCAGTTGGAGAATGGCGTCCAGAAAAACTGTTGCTGAGAGCAGAGGTTGAAAACTGGGGTGGAGAAGAACTGCTGCAGAGAGTAGAGGTTAGAGACTGAGGGGCAGAAGGACTGTTACAGAGAGCAGACGTTGGAGACTGGGGGGCAGAAGGACTTATACAGAAAGCAGACGTTGGTGACCTGGGTGCAGAAGGACTGTTGCAGAGAGCAGAGGTTGGAAACTGAGGTGAAGAAGGACTGTTGCAGAGAGCAGATGTTGGAGACTGGGGTGCAGAAGGACTGTTGCAGAGAGCAGAGATTGCAGACTGGGGTGAAGAAGGACTATTGCAGAGAGCAGAGGTTGCAGACTGGGTTATAGAAGGACTGTTACAGAGAGCAGAGTTTGGAGAATGTTGGGCAGAAGGACTGATACAGAAAACAGAGGTTGGAGACTGGGCTTCAGAAGGACCCTTACAGAGAACAGAGGTTGTAGACTGCGGTACAGAAGAATTGTTACAGAGAGCAGATGTTGAAGACTGGGGTGCTGAATAAGTGTTGTAGAGAACAGAGGTTGGAGACTGGGGTGCAGAAGGACCATTGCAGAAAGTAGAGGTTGAAGATTGGGGCGCAGAAGTACTGTTGCAGAGAGCAGAGATTGGAGACAGCGGTGGAAAAGGACTGTTACAGAGAGCAGAGGTTCGAGACCGGGGTGCCGAAGGACTGATACAGAAAGGAGAGTTTGGAAACTGGGGTGCAGAATGACCGTTACAGAGGGCAGAGGTTGGAGACTACAGTACAGAAGTACTGTTACAGAGAGCAGAGGTTGGAGACTGCGGTGGAAAAGGACTGTTACAGAGAGCATATTTTGGAGACTGGGGTGAGGAAGGACTGTTGCAGATAGAAGAGGTTGAAGACTGGGTTGCAGAAGGACTGCTGCAGAGAGCAGAGGTTGCAGAATGAGTTGCAGAACTGTTACAGAGAGAAGAGTTTGGAGACTGTGGTGAAGAAAGACTGATACAGAAACCAGAGGTTGGAGACTGGGGTTCAGAAGGACTCTTACGGAGAACAGAGGTTGAAGACTGCGGTACAGAAGAACTGTTGTAGAGAACAGGTTGGAGACTGGGGTGCAGAAGGAATGTTACAGAGGGCAGCGTTTGGAAAGTGGAGTGCAGAAGGATCTTACAGAGAGGAAAGTTTGGAGACTGGAGTGCAGAATGAATTTTGCAGAGAGCAGACGTTGGATACTGGGGTGAAAAAGGATCATTGCAGAGAGTAGATTATGGAGACTGGGGTATAGAAGGACTGTTCTAGAGAGCAGAGCTTGGAGACTGGGCTGCAGAAAAACTCTAGCAGAGAGCAGTTGTTGAAGACTGATGTGCAGAAAAATTGTTACAGAAAGCAGTGTTTGGAGACTGGGGTGCAGGACTGATACTGAGAGCAAAGGTTTGAGACTTGGGTGCAGAAGGACTGTTAAAGAGAGCAGAGTTTAGAGACTTGAAAGCAGAAGGCCAGTTACAGAGAGGAGAGCTTATAGACTGGGGTGCAGAAGGCCTCTTACAGAGAACAGAGTTTGGAGACTGATGTGCAGAAGGACTGTTACAGAGAGCAGAGGTTGGAGACTGGGGTGAAAAAAGACTGTTGCAGAGTGCAGTGTTTGGAGACTGGGGTGCAGAAGGACTGTTGCATAGAGCAGAGGTTGAAGCGTGGTGTGCAGAAAGACGGATACAGAAAGCAGAGTTTGTAGACTGTTGCAGAAAGACTGATACAGAAAGCAGAGGTTGGAGATGGGGTGCAGAAGAACACTTGCAGAGAACAGAGGTTTGAGACTGCAGTACAGAAGGACTGTTACAGAGAGCAGAGGTTGGAGACTGGGGTGCACAATAAATGTTGTAGAGGAAAGAGGTTGGAGACTCTGGTACTGAAGGACCATTGCAGAAAGCATATGTTGGAGACTGGGTTCCAGAAGGATCTTACAGTGAGCAGAGTTTTGTCACTGAGGTGCAGAAGGACTGTTGCAGAGAGCAGAGGTTGGAGTCTGAGGTGCAGAAGTACTGTTACAGAGAGCAGAGTTTGGTTACTTCGGTGGAAAAGTACTCTTGCAGAGAGCAGATTTTAAAGACTGAGGTGAGGAAGGACTGTTGCAGAGAGCAGAGGTTGAAGACTGGGGTGCAGAAGGACTGTTGCAGAGAGCAGATGTAGCAGAGTGAGGTGCGGTAGGACTGTTACAGAGATCAGAGTTTGGAGACTGTGGTGCAGAAGGACAGATACAGAAAGCAGAGGTTGGAGACTGGGGTGCAGAAGGACCCTAACAGAGAACAGAGGTTGAAGACTGCGGTACAGAAGAACTGTTGTAGAGAACAAGGTTGGAGAGTGGGGTTAAGAGGAACCATTGCAGAGAGCAAACTTTGAAGACTGGGGTGCAGAAGGAATGTTACAGAGAGCAGAGTTTGAAACTGGGGTGTACAAGGATCTTACAAAGAAAAAAATTTGGAGACTGGGGTGCAGAAGGTTTGTTGCAGAGAGCAGACATTGAAGACTGGGGTGAAGAAGGATTGTTGCAGAGAGTAAATTATGGAGACTGGGTTATAGAAGGACTGTTCTAGAAAGCAGAGTTTGAAGACTGGGGTGCAGAAAGACTGTTTCAGAGAGCAGTTGTTGAAGACTGAGATCCAGAAAAACTGTTACAGAAAGCATGTTTGGAGACTAAGGTGCAGGACTGCTATTGAGAGCAGATTTTGAAGCCTGGGGTGCAGAAGGATCTTACAGAGAGCAGAGTTTGGAGACTGAGTTGCAGAAGGACTGCTCCAGAGAGCAGAGGTTGGAGATTGGGGTGAAAAAGGACTGTTAAAGAGAGCAGAGTTCAGAGACTTGGGTGCAGAAAGCCTGTTACAGAGAGCAGAGGATGTAGACTGAGGTGCAGAAGGACTGTTACAGAGATAGATGTTGAATACTGAGGTGCAAAAAAACCATTGCAGAGAGCAGATGTTGGAGACTGAGGTGAAGAAGGACTGTTAGAGACATCAGAGTTTGTAGACAGGGGCGCAGAAGGATCGTTGCAGAGAGCAGAGGTTGGAGACTGAGGTGCAGAAGGATTGTTACAGAGAGCAGAGGTTGGAGACTGGGGTGCAGAAGGACTGTTGCAAAATACAGAGGTTTGAGACTAAGGTGCGGAAAAACTGTTGCAGAGAACAGAGTTTGGAGACTTAGGTGCAGAAGGACCATTGCTGAAAGAAGCGGTTGGAGACTGACGTGAAGAAGGATTGTTATAGAGAGAAGAGGTTGGAGACTGAGGTGCTGAAGAACCGTTACAGAGAGCAGAGGTTGAAGACTGGGGTGCAGATGGATCTTACAGAGAGCAGAGTTTGGAGACTGGGGTTCAGAAGGACTGTTATAGAAAGCAGAGATTGGAGACTTGGGTGAAAAAAGGACTGTTGTAGAGAGAAGAGGTTGAAGCTGAGGTGCAGAAGGACTGTTGCAGAGAGAAGAGTTCGGAGATGAGGTTTAGAAGGACTGTTACAGAGAGCAGAGTTTGGAGACTGGGGTGCAGAAAGACTGATATAGAAAGCAGAGTTTGGAGACTGTGGTGCAGAAGGACTTTTACAGAGAGCAGAGTTTGCACACTGGGGTGCAGAAGGACTGTTGCAGACAACAGAGGTTAGAGACTGAGGTGTAGAAAGACCGTTGCAGAGAGCAGAGGTTGGAAACTGATGAGCAGAAGCATTGTTACAGAGAGCAGAGTTTGGAGACTGGGGTACAAAAGGACTGTTTCAGAGAGCAGAGGTTGGAAACTGGGTGCAGAAGCATCTTCAAGAGAGCAGATGTTGGAGACTGGGGTGCAGAAGAACTGTTGCAGAGTTCAGATGTTGGAGACTGTGGTGTAGAAGGATTGTTGAAGAGAGAATAGGTTGAATACTGGGGTGCTGAAGGCCTGTTACATAGAGCTGAGATTGTAGTCTGGGGTGCAGGAGGCCTGTTACAGAGAGCAGAGTTTGGATACTGGGTTTCAGAAGGATCTTATATAGAGAAGAGTTTGGAGACTGAGGTGCAGTAGGACTGTTACAGAGAGCAGAGGTAGGACACTGGAGTGCAGAAGGATACTTGCAGAACAGAGTTTTCAGACTGAGATGCAGAAGGACTGTTGAGAGTGCAGACGTTAAAGACTGGGTTGCAGAAGGACTGTTGCAGTGAGGAGATGTTGGAGGCTGGAGTGCAGAAGGACTCTTACAGAGAGCAGAAGTTGGAGACTGAGGTGCAGAAAGACAGTTACAGACAGTAGATTTTAGAGACAGAGGTGTAGAAGGACTGCTGCAGAGAGCAGATGTTGGAGACTGGGCTGTAAAAGGACTGTTGCAGAGCAGAGGTTGGGGACTGGGATGAAGAAGGACTGTTGCAGAGAGCAGAGTTTTGAGACTGATGTGGAGAAGGACTGTTTCAAAGAGTAGAGTTATGAGACTGGGGTGAGGAAGGACTGATACAGAAAGGAGACTTTGGAAACTGGGGTGCATAATGACCGTTACAGAGAGCAGAGGTTGGAGACTGCAGTACAGAAGGACTGTTACAGACAGCATGTTGGAAACTCGGGAGTAGAAGTACTGTTGCAGAGGACAGACGTTGGAGACTGGGGTGCCGCAGGACACTTGCTGAAAGCAGAGGATAAAGACTGGAATGGAGATGGAATGTTACAGAGAGCAGAGTTTGGAAACTGGAATGCAGAAGGATCTTACAGATAGCAGAGTTTGGAGACTGTGGTGAAGAAGGAGTGTTGCAGAGAGCAGAATTTGGACACTGGGGTGCAGAAGGACTGTTGCAGAGAGCAGAGGTTGGAGACTGGAGTGCAGAAGGACTGTTGCAGAGAGCAAAGTCTGGAAACTGAGGTGCAGAAGTTTTGTTACATAAAGCAGACGTTGGAGACTGAGGTGCAGAAGGATTGTTACAGAGAGCAGAGTTTGGAGACTGGGGTGCAGAAGGACTGTTACAGAGAGCAGAGATTTGAGACTGGGGTGCAGAAAGACTGTTGCAGAGAACAAAGTTTGGAGACTGGGGTGCCGAAGGTCTGTTGCAGAGAACAAAGGTTGGAGACTGGAATGCAGAAGGACTGTTGCAGAGAGCAGAGGTTAGAGACTGTGGTGCAGAAGGACACATAGATAGAGCAGAAGTTGGAGATTGGGGTGCAGAAGAACTGTTATAGAGAGCAGTATTTGGAGACTGGGTTGCAGAAGGATCTTACAAACAGCAGAGGTTAGAGACTGAGGTGCAGGTGGAGTGTTACAGAGAGCAGTGTTTGGAGACTGAGGTGCAGAAGGATTGTTACAGAGAGAGGGGGTTGGAGACTGAGTTTAAGAAGGTCTTTTACAGAGAGCAGAGTTTGGAAATTTACAGAGAGCAGAGGTTGGAGACTGCGGTATAGGACTGATACCGAGAAAAGAGGTTGGAGACTGGGGTGGAGAAGGACTCTTACATAGAGCACAGGTTGGAGACTGAGGTGCAGAAGGATAGATACAGAAAACAGAGGTTGGAGACTGGGGTTCAGACCAACTGATACAGAAAGTAGAGTTTGGAGACTGGGGTGTAGAAGGACAGTTACAAAGAGCAGAGTTTGGAGAATGCGGTACAGAAAGACTGTTACAGAGAGCAGATCTCAGAGACTGGGGAGCAGAAGGAGTTTTGCAGAGGATCATGGTATGAGACTGGGGTTAAGAAAGAATGTTAAAGGGAGCAGAGTTTGGAAACTGGAGTGCAGAAGGATCTTACAGAGAGAGAGATTGGAGACTGTGGTGCAGAAAGACTGTTGCAGAGAGCAGACATTAGAGAAGGGGTCCAGAAAAAATCGTTGCAGAGAGCAGAGTTTGGCGAATGGGGTGCAGAAGGACTGTTGCAGAGAGCAGATGATGGAGACTGGGTGCAGACGGACTGTGGCAGAGAGCAGATTTTAGATACTGGGATGCAGAAGGACTGTTACACAGAGCAGAGTTCGGAGACTGAGGTTCAGAAGGACTGTTACACAGAGCAGAGTTAGGAGACTGGGGTGCAGAAAGACTGTTAAAGAGAGCAGAGGTTGGAGACTGGCATTCAGATGGATCTTACAGAGAGCAGAGTTTGGAGACTGGCGTGCAAAAGGACTGTTGCAGAGAGCAGATGTTGGAGACTGGGGTGGAGAAAAATCGTTGCAGAGAGAAGAGGTTGGAGACTAGGTTGGAGAAGGCCTGTTACAGAGAGAAAAGTTTGGAGACTGTTGTGCCAAAGGACTGTTACAGAGTGCAGAGTTAAAAGACTGGGTTTCAGAAGGATCTTACAGAGAGCAGAGTTGGGAGACTGAGTTGCAGAAGGACTATTAGAGAGAGAAGATATAGAAGACTGGGGTGCAGAAGGGTCATTGCAGAGAGCAGAGTTTTAAGACTGAGGTGCAGAAGAACTGTTGCAGAGAGCAGATGTTTGATACTGGGGTGCAGAAGGACTGTTGCAGAGAGTAGATATTTGTAACTAGGTTGCAGAGGGACTGTTACAAAGAGCAGAGGTTGGAGACTGGGGTGCAGAAGGACTGTTGCAGAGAGCAGATGTTGGAGACTGGGGTGGAGAAAAATCGTTGCAGAGAGAAGAGGTTGGAGACTAGGTTGGAGAAGGCCTGTTACAGAGAGCAAAGTTTGGAGACTGTTGTGCCAAAGGACTGTTACAGAGTGCAGAGTTAAAACACTGGGTTTCAGAAGGATCTTACAGAGAGCAGAGTTTGGAGACTGAGTTGCAGAAGGAATATTAGAGAGAGAAGATATAGGAGACTGGGGTGCAGAAGAGTCATTGCAGAGAGCAGAGTTTTAAGACTGAGGTGCAGAAGAACTGTTGCAGAGAGCAGATGTTTGATACTGGGGTGCAGAAGGACTGTTGCAGAGAGTAGATATTTGTAACTAGGTTGCAGAGGGAATGTTATAAAGAGCAGAGGTTGGAGACTGGGGTGCAGAAGGACTGTTGCAGAGAGCAGATGTTGGAGAATTAGGTGCAGAAGTTCTGTTACAGAGAGCAGAGGTTGGAAACTCAGGTGCAGAAGAACTATTAAAGAGTGCAGAGGTTTGATACAGGGGTGCAAAAGAATCTTACAGAGAGCAAAATTTGGACACTGAGGTGCAAAAGGACTGTTGCAGAGACCAGAGGTTGGAGACTAGGGTGCAGTAGGATCATTTCAGAGAGCAGAGTTTGGAGACTGGGGTGCTGAAGGATTGTTGCAGAGAGCAGACATTGCAGACTGTAGTGCATAAGGCCTGCTACAAAGAGCAGAGTTTGGAGACTGGCGTGCAGAAGGCCTGTAAGAGAGAGCAGAGTTTGGATACTGGATTGCTGAAGGATCTTACAGAGAGCAGAGGTTGGAGACTGACGTTCAGGTGGAATGTTACAGAGAGCAGTGTTTGGAGACTGGGGTGCAGAAGGATCCTGCAGAAAACAGAGGTGTCAGACTGAGGTGCAGAAGGACTGTTACAGAGAGCTGAGGTTGGAGACTGAGGTGTAGAAGGACTGTTACAGAGAGCAGAGTTTGGAGACTGAGGTGAAGAAGGACTGTTACAGAAAGCAGACGTTGGATATTGGGGTAAAGAAGGACCGTTACAGAGACCAGAGTTAGGAGACTGTGGTACAAAAAAATTCTTACAGAAAGCAGAGGTTGGAGCCTGGGGTGCAGATGGAATGTTACAGAGAGCACAGGTTGGAGACTGATGTGCAGAAGGATAGATACAGAGAGCAGAGTTTTGAGACTGGGGTTCAGAATGACTGATAAAGAAAGCAGATTTTGGAGACTGGGGTGAAGAAGGACCGTTATGGAGAGCAAATGTTTGAGACTGCGGTACAGAAGGACTGTTACAGAGAGCAGAGGTTCGATACTGGGGTTCAGATGGACTGTTACAAAGGACAGAGGTTGGAGACTGGGGTGCCCCACCCTCGCCGAAAGCAGAGGTTGGAGACTGCGATTGAGAAGAAATGTTTGAGAGAGCAGATTTTGTAAACTGGAGTGCAGAAAGATCTTACAGAGAGCAGAGGTTGGAGACTGGTGCAGAAGGACTGTTGCAGAGAGTAGAGGTTGGAGACTAGAGTCCGGAAGTATCGTTGCAGAGAGCAGAGTTTGGAGACTGGGGTGCAGAAGGACTGTTGCAGAGAGCAGAGGTTCGAGACTGGGTGCAGAAGGACTGTTGCAGAGAGCAGTGTTAGGAGACTGGGTTGCTGAAGGATCTTACAAAGAGCAGAGTTTGGTTACAGAGGTGTAGGTGGACTCTTACACAGAGCAGTGGTTGGAGACTGGGTTTCGAAGGATCATGTAGAGAGCAGAGGTTTCAGACTGAGGTACAGAAAGACTGTTATAGAGAGTAGAGGTTTGAGACTGAGGTGAAGAAAGACTGTTACAGAGAGCAGAGTTTGGAGACTGAGGTGCAGAAGGACTGTTACAGAGAGCTGAGGTTGGAGACTTTTGTGCAGCAGGACTGTTACAGAGTGCAGAGTTTAAAGACTGGGTTACAGAAGGATCTGAAAAGAGCAGAGTTTGGAGACAGAGGTGCAGAAAGACTGTTTCAGAGAGCAGATTTTGGAGACTGGGGTGCAGAATGATTGTTACAGAGAGGAGAGGATGGAGACTGGAGTGCATAAAGATCATACAGAGAGCAGAGGTTGGAGACAAGGATGCAGAAGGACTTTTGCCGAGAGCAGAGGTTTGAGACTGTTGTGGAAAAGAATCATTATAGAGAGAAGAGGTTGGAGACTGGGTTTCAGAAGGCCTGTTACAGAGAGCAGAGTTTTGAGACTGGGTTGTTGAATTCCTCTTACAGAGAGCCGAGGTTCGAAACTGTTGTTCAGAAAAAACTGTTACAGAGAGAGAGTTTGGAGACTGAGATGCAGAAGGGTCTTACAGAGAGAAGAGGTAGGAGACTGAGGTGCAGAATGATCGTTGCAGAGAGCAGAGTTTTCAGACTGAGTTGCAGAAGGACTGCAGAAGAGAGCAAAGTTTTTAGACTAGGTTGGAGAAGGTTCCTACAGAGAGAAGAGGTTGAAGAATGAGATTCAGAAGAATTGTTACAGAGAGTAGAGGTTTGAGACTGAAGTGCAGAAGGAACTTTGCAGAGTACAGAGTTTTGAGACTGAGGTGAAGAAGGATTGGTACAGAGAGCAGAGGATTGATACTGGGTTGCAGAAGGAGTGGTGCAGAGAGCATAGGTTGGAGACTGGGGTGAAGAAGGAATGTTGCAGAGAGTAGACTTTCGAAACTGTGGTGCAGAAGGACTGTTAAAGAGAGCAGAGTTTGGAGACAGGGGTGCAGAAGGATCTTACAGAGAGCACAATTTGGAGACTGAGGTACAGAAGGACTCTTGCAGAGATCAGAAGTTGGAGACTGGGGTGTAGTACTATCATTGCAAAGAGCAGAGGTTGGAGACTGGCATGCAGAAGGCCCACTATAGAGAGCAGAGTTTTGAGACTGGCGTGTAGAAGGCCTGTTACAGAGAGGAGAGGTTAGAGACTGGGGTTCAGAAGGACTTTTACAGAGAGCACAGTTTGGAGACTGTTTTGCTGAAGGAACTTACAGAGAGCAGAGTTTGGAGACTGAGTTGCACGTGGACTGTTACAGAGAGCAGTGGTTGGAGACTGGGGTGCAGAAGAATCTGGAGAGCAGAGGTTTCAGACTGAGGTGCAGAAGTACTGTTACAGAGAGCTGAGGTTGGAGACTGAGGTGTAGAAAGACTGTTACAGAGAGCTGAGTTTATACACTGAGGAGCAAAAGGACTGTTACAGAAAGCAGAGGTTGGAAATTGGGGTGCAGAAGGACTGTTACAGAGAGTAGAGGTTGGAGACTGCGGTATAAAAGGACTGTTACAGAGAGCAGAGTTTGGAGACTGGAGTGCAGAAGGACTGTTACACAAAGCACACGTTGGAGACTGAGGTGTAGAAGGATAGATACAGAGAGCAGAATTTGGAGACAGGGGTTCAGAAGGACTGATTAAAGAAGAAGAGGTTGGAGACTGGGTTCTAAAAAGACCGTTACAGAGAACAGAGTTTGGATACTGTGGTACATAAGGCGTGTTACAGAGAGCAGATGTTGGAGAATTGGGAAGAGAAGGAGTGTTACATAGGAAAGACGTTGGAGACTGGGGTGCCACAGGACCCTTGCAGAAAGCAGAGGTTGGAGACTGCAGTGGAGAAGAAATGTTAGAGAGAGCAGATGTTGGAAACTGGAGACCAGAAAAATCTTACAGAGAGAAGATTTTGGAGACTGTGGTGCAGAAGTACTGTTGTAGAAAACAGACATTGGAGACTGGGGTCCAGAACGATCCTTGCAGAGAGCAGAGTTTGGAGACTGGGTTGCAGAAGGACTGTTGCAGAGAGCAGAGTTTGGAGACTGGAGTGCAGAAGGACTGTTGTAGAAAGCAGAGGTTGGAGACTGAGGTGCAGAAGGACTGTTACAGAGAACAGCGGTAGGAGACTGGGGAGCAGAAGGATTGTTGCCGAAAGCAGAGGTTGGAGACTGAGGTGCAGAAGGACTCATTGAGAGAGAAGATGTTGGAGACTGGGGTGCAAAAGGACTGATGCAGAAAGCAGAGATTGGATTATGGGGTGCAGAAAGACCGTTACAGAGAGCAGAGCTTAGAGACTTCAGTACAGAAGGACTGTTGCAGAGAGCAGAGTTTGGAGACTGGGGTGCAGAAGGACTGTTGCAGAGAGTAGATGTTGGAGACTGAGGTGCAGAAGTCCTTTTACATAGAGCAGAAGTTGGAGACTGGGGTGCAGAAGGATCGTTGCAAGGAGCAGAGCTTAAAGACAGAGGTGCAGAAGGATCTTACAGAGAGAAGAATTTGGAGACTGAGGTGCAGAAAGAGTTTTGCAGAGATCAGAGGTTGGAGACTGGCGTGCAGTAGGATCATTGCAGAGAGCAGAGGTTGGAGACTGGTGTGCAGAAGGATTGTTGCAGAGAGCAGAGGTTGGAGACTGGGGTGCAGAAGGCTTGCTACAGAGAGCAGAGTTTGGAGACTGGAGTGCAGAATGCCTGTTACAGAGAGGAGAGGTTGGAGAATGGAGTGCAGAAAGACTGTTATAGAGAGCAGAGTTTAGAGACTGGGTTGCTGAAAGATCTTACAGAGAGCAGAGGTTGGAGACTGAGGTGCAGGTGGACTGTTACAGAGAGTAGTGGTTGGAGACTGGGTTGCTGAAGGATATTGCAGAGAGCAGAAGTTGGAGACTGAGGTGTAGAAAAACTGTTACAGAGAGCAAAGTTTTTAGACTGAGGTGCAGAAAGACTGTTATTGTAAGCAGAGGTTGGAAATTGGGGTGCAGAAGAACCCTTACAGAGACCAGGATTTGGAGGCTGCGGTATAGAAAAACTGTTACAGAGAGCAGAGGTTGGAGACTGGGGTGCTGAAGAAATGCTATGGAGAGAACAGGTTAGAGACCGAGGTGTAGAAATATATATACAGAGAACAGAGGTTTGAGACTGGGCTTCAGAAGAAATGATACAGAAAGCAGAGTTTGGAGACTGGGTTGCAGAAGGACCTTTACGGAGAGCAGTGGGTGGAGACTGCGTTTCAGAAATACTGTTTCAGAGAGAATATGTTGGAAACTGGGGAGCAGAAGGACTATTGCAGAGGACAGAGTTTGGAGACTGGGGTGCCGCAGGACATTTGCAGAAATCAGAGTTTAAAGACTGGATTGTAGAAGGAATGTTACAGAGTGTAGAGTTTGGAAATTGGAGTGCAGAAGAATCTTACAGAGAGCAGAGTTTGGAGACTGTGGTGCAGAACGACTGTTGCAGAGAGCAGAGGTTTGAGACTTGGGTGCAGAAAGACGGTTACAGAAAGCACAGGTTTGAGACAGGGGTGAAGAAGGATAGATACAGAGCACAGAGGTTGGAGACTGCGGTTCAGAAGGACTGATATAAAAAGTAGAGGTTAAGGACTGGGCTGCAGAAGGACCATTACAGAGAGCAGAGGTTGGAGACTTCGGTACAGAAGGACTGTTACAGAGAGCAGATGTTGCAGACTGGGTAGCAGAAGGACTGTTACAAAGGACAGAGGTTGGAGACTGGGGTGACGCAGGACCTTTGAAGAAAGCAGAGGTTACAGACTGTGGTGGAGAAGGAATGTTAGAGACAGCAGATTTTGGACACTGGCGTGCAGAAAGATCTTCAGAGAGCAAAGGTTGGAAACTCTGGTGCAGAAGGAGTGTTGCAGAGAGAACACGTTGGAGCCTTGATTCCAGAAGGATCATTGCACAGAGCAGAATTTGGAGACTGGAGTTAGAAGGACTGTTGCTGAGAGCAGATGTTGGAGAATGGGGTGCAGAGGGACTGATGCAGAGAGCAGAGGTTGAAGACTGAGGTGCAGAAGGACTGTGACGGAAAGAAGAAGTTGGAGACTGGGGTGCAGAAGAACAGTTACAGAGAGCAGAGTTTGGAGACTGGGGTACAGAAGGAAGGTTACAGGGAGAAGAGGTTGGAGACTGGGGTGCAGAAAGACTGTTGCAGAGATCAGAGTTTTGAGACTGGGGTGCAGTAGGATCATTGTAGAGAGCAGAGTTTGGAGACTGGGGTGCAGAAGAATCGTGCAGAGAGCAAGGTGTCAGACTGAGGTGCTGAAGGACTGTTACAGAGAGCAGAGGTTGGAGACTGAGGTGTAGAACGACTGTTACAGAGAGCAGAGTTTGGAGACTGAGGTGCAGAAGGACTGTTACAGAAAGCAGAGGTTGGAAATTGGGGTGCAGAACGACTGTTACACAGACCAAAGTTTGGAGACTGCGGTATAGAGAAAGTGTTACAGAGAGCAGAGGTTGGAGACTGGGGTGCAGTTTGACTGTTACAGAGAGAAGTAGTTGAAGATTGGGGTTCAGAAGGATCGGGAAGAGAGCAGAGGTGTCAGACTGAGGTTCTGAAGGACTGTTACAGAGAGCAGAGGTTTGAGACTGACGTGTAGAAGAACTGTTAGAGAGAGCAGAGTTTGGAGACTGAGGTGCAGAATAACTGTTACAGAAAGCAGAGGTTGAAAATTGGGGTGCAGAAGGATCATTACAGAGACCAGAGTTTGGAGACTGCGGTATCAAAAAACTGTTACAGAGAGCAGAGGTTGGAGACTGGGGTGCAGAAGGAATGTTACAGAGAGCACAGGTTGGAGACTGCTGTAGAGAAAGACTGTTACAGGAGTAGATGTTGGAGACTGGGGAGCAGAAGGACTGTTGAAGAGGACAGAGCTTGAAAACTGGGGTGCCGCAGGACACTTGCAGAAAGCAGAGGTTAAAAACTGGGGTGGAGAAGGAATTTTACAGAGAGCAGAGTTTGGAATCTGGAGTGCAGAAAGATCTTACAGAGAGCAGAGGTTGGAGACTGCGGTGCAGAAGGACTGTTAACAAGAGCAGATGTTGGAGACTATGGTGCAGAAGGACTATTGCAGAGAGCAGAGGTTGAAGACTGGGGTGGAGAAGGACTGTTGCAGAGAGCAGAGGTTGTAGACTGGAGTGCAGAATGACTGTTGCAGAGAGCAGAGTTTGGAGACGGAGGTGAAGAAGTCCTGTTACAAATAGCAGAGGTTGGAGACTGAGGTGCAGGAGGATTGTAACAGAGAACAGAATTTGGAGACTGGGGTGCAGAAGGACTGTTGCAGACAGCAGAGGTTGAAGACTGGGGTGCAGAAGCACTGTTTCAGAGAGCAGAGGTTTGAGACTGGGGTGGAGGAGGACTGTTGCCGAGAGCAGAGGTTGGAGACTGAGGTGCAGAAGAACTCTTAGAGAGAGCAGAATTTTGAGACTGCGGTGCAGAAAACCTGATACAGAAAGCAGAGATTAGAGTCTGCGGTGCAGAAAGACCGTTACAGAGAGCAGAAGTTGGAGACTGCAGTACAGAAAGACTGTTGCAGAGAGCAGTGTTTGGAGACTGGGGTTCAGAAGGACTGTTGCAGAGAACAGAGATTAAAGACTGAGGTGCCAGAAGTTTTTTACATCGAGAAGAGATTGGAGATTGGGGTGCAAAAGGATCCTTGCAAGGAACAGAGCTTGGAGACAGGGGTTCAGAAGGATCTTACAGAGAGCAGAAGTTGGAGACTGAGGTGCAGAAGGACTTTTGCAGAAATCAGAGGTTGGAGACTGGGGTGCAGTAGGATCATTGCAGAGAGCAGTGGTTGGAGACTGGGATGCAGAAATATCATTTCAGAGAGCAGAGTTAGGTAACTGACATGCAGAAGGCCTGTTACAGAGAGCAGCTGTTGGAGACTGGGTGCAGAAGGACTGTTACAAAGAGCAGAGTTTGAAGACTGGGTTGCTGTAGGATCTAACAGAGAGCACAGGTTGGAGACTGAGGTGCAGGTGGACTGTTACAGAGAGCAGTGTTTAGATACTGGGGTGCAGAAGGATCGTGCAGAGAGCAGCCGTTTCAGACTGAGGTGCAGAAGGACTGTTACAGAGAGCTTAGGTTGGAGAATGAGGTGTAGAAGGACTGTTACAGAGAGCAGAGTTTGGAAACTCAGGTGCAGAAGGACTGTTACAGGAAGCAGAGTTTTGAAATTGGGGTTCAGAAGGACCATTACAGAGAGCAGAGGATGGAGACTGAGGTGCAGAAGGACTCTTACATATAAAACAGGTTTAAGAATGAGGTGCAGAAGGATAGATACAGAGAATAGAGTTTGGAGACTGGGGTTCAGACAGACTGATACAGAAAGCAGAGGTTGGAGACTGGGGTGTAGAACGACCGTTACAAATAGCAGAGGTTGGAGACTGCGGTACAGAAGGACTGTTACGTAGAGCTGATCTCGAAATCTGGGGAGCAGAAGGACTGTTGCAGAGAGCAGATGTTGGTAACTAGGGTGCAGAAGGACTGTTGTAGAGAGCAGAGTTTAAAGACTGATGTGCGGAAGTCCTGTTACAGAGAGCAGAGGTCGGAGACTTGGGTGCAGAAGGACTCTTACAGAGAGCTGAGGTTGGATACAGGGCTGCAGAAGCATCTTACAGAGGTCAGAATTTGGCGACTGAGGTGCAGAAGGACTGTTGCAGAGAGTAGAGTTTGGAGATTGAGATGCAAAAGGCCTGCTACAAAGAGCAGAGGTTGGAGATTGGGGTGCAGAAAAACTTTTACAAAGAGCAGAGTTTTTAGACAAGGTTGCACAAGGATCTTACAGAGAGCAGTGTTTGTAGACCAAGGTGCAGCAGGACTTTTACAGAGAGCAGAGGTTGGAGACTAGGGTGCAGAAGGATCGTTGCAGAGATCAGAGTATTCAGACTGAGGTGTAGAAGGACTTTTTCAGAGAGCACATGTTGGAGACTGGGGTGCAGAAGGACTGTTGCAGAGAGCAGAGGTTTGAGACAGGTGCAGAAGGATCGTTGTAGAGAGCAGAGGTTGGAGACTGGGGTGCAGAAATATTTTTCAAGAGAACAGACATTAGAGACTGGGGTACAGTAGGCTTGTTACGGAGAGCAGAGTTTGAAGCAGGGGTGCAGAAGTACTTTTACAGTGAGCAGAGTTTGGAGAATGAGGTGAAGAAGGACAGTTCATAGAGCAGAGGTTGGATACTGAGTTGCAGAAGGATTGTTACAGAGAGCAGAGTTTGGAGACTGGGTTGCAGAGGGACTGGTGCAGAGAGCAGAGGCTGGACATGGGGTGTAGAAGGGCCGTTACAGAGAGCAGATTTTGGAATCTGCACTACAGGAGGACTGTGACAGACAACAGAGTTTGGAGACTGGTGTGGAGATGGACTGTTTCAGAGTGCAGACCTTGGTGACTGGGCTGTTTAAGAACTGTTGCAGAGAGCAGAGGTTAGAGACTGGGGTGCAGAAGAAACTGTTGAAGAGAGCAGAGGTTGGAGACTGAGGTGCAGAAAGAACGTTGCAGAGGTTGGAAACTGTGGTGCAGAAAGAATGATACAGAAAGAAGAGTTTGGAGCCTGGGGTGCACAAGGATTGTTGCAGAGAGCAGAGTTTTCAGACTAAGGTTCAGAAGGACTGTTGCAGAGCGTAGATGTTGGAGACTAGGGTGCCGAATGACTTTTGCAGAAAACAGAGGTTAAAGAATGGGGTTGAAAAGGATTGTTGCAGAGAGCAGAGGTTTGAGACTGGGGTGCAGAATTATTGTTATAGAGAGCAGAGGTTGAATACTTGGGTGCACAAAAACTGTTACAGATAGCAGAGTTTTGGAGACTGGGGTGTAGAAGGACTGTTACAGAAAGCAGAGGTTTGAGACTTGGGTGCAGAATGACCGTTATAGAGAGCAGATTTTGGAGACTGCACTACAGGAGGACTGTTAAAGAGAGCAGATGTTGGAGACTGGTGTAAAGAAGGACTATTTCAGAGTGCAGACCTTGGAGACTGGGGTGCAGAAGAACTGTTGCAGAGAGCAGATTTTAAAGACTTGGGTGCAGAAGAACTGTCGCAGAGAGCAGAGGTTAGGGACTGAGGTGCAGAAGAAATGTTGCAAAGAGCAGAGGTTGGAAACTGTGGTGCAGAAGGAATGATACAGAAAGGAGAGGTTGGAGACTGTGGTGCAGAAAAAAGTTACAGAGAGCAGAGGTTGGAGACTGGGGTGCAGAAATATTGTTACAGAGAGCAGAGGATGGAGACTGGGGTGCAGAAGGACCCTTACACAGAGCAGAGGTTGGAGACTGCGGTAAAGAACGAGTGTTACAGAGAGCAGAGGTTGGAGACTACGGAGCAGAAGGACAGTTACAGAGAGAAGAGATTGGAGACTGGGGAGCAGAAGAAATATTGCAGAGAGCAGAGTTGTGAAACTGGGGTGCAGAAGGATCTTGCAAACGGCAGAGGTTGGAGATTGAGGTGCAGAAAGACTTTTACAGAAAGTAGAGTTTAAAGACTGGGGTGCACAAGGATCGTTGCAGAGAGCAGAGTTGTCAGACAGATGTGCAGAAGAACTGTTGTAGGGAGCAAATTTTGAAGACCGGGGTGCAGAACGACTTTTGCAGAGAGCAGAGATTGGAGACTGGCGTGCAAAAAGATTGTTGTAGACAGCAGAGTTTGGAGACTGGGGTGCAGAGATTGTTAAGGAGAGCATAGTTTGGAGACTGTGGTGAAGAAAGACTATTGAAGAGATCAGAGTTTGGTAACTGAGGTGAACAAGGATTGTTACAGAGAATAGAAGTTGGAGCCTGGGGTGCAGTAGGACTATTGCAGAGAGCAGAATTTGGAGACTGGGGTATAAAAGGACTGTTGCAGAGAGCACAGGTTGGAGACTGGGATGCAGAAGGATCGTTGCAGAGGACAGAGTTTTCAGACTGAGGTGAAGATTGACTGTTTCAGAGAGCAGAAGTTTGAGATATGGTTGCAAAAGGACTGTTGCATAGAGCACATGTTTGATAATGGGGTGCAGAAGGATCATTGCAGAGAGCAGAGGTTGGAGACTGGGTTTCAGAAGGACTTTTGCAGTGAGCAGAAGTTGGAGACTGGTGTGCAGAAGGATTGTTTCAGATAGCAGAAGTTTGAGACTGGGGTGCAGAAGCACTGTTACAGAGAGTAGACTTTCGAAACTGAGGTGCAGATGGATCGTTGCAGAGAGCTGAGTTTGAAGACTGAGGTGCTAAAGGGACTGTTACAGAGAGCAGAGATTGGAGACTGGGGTGCAGAAGGATCCTTGTAGAGAGCAGAGTTTTCAGACTGACTTGCAGAAGAATTCCTAAAGAGAGCAGAGTTTATAGACAAAGTTGCACAAGGATCTTACTGAGAGCAGAGGTTGTAGAGTGAGGTGCAACAGGACTGTTACAGAAAGCAGAGGTTGGAGACTGGGGTGCAGAAGGATCCTTGTAGAGAACAGAGTTTTAAGACTGAGGTGCAGAAGGACTTTTGCAGAGAGCACATGTTGAAGACTGAAGTGAAGAAAGACTGTTGCATAGAGCAGATTTTGGACACTGGGGTGCAGAAGGATCGTTGTGGAGAGCAAAATTTTGAGACTGGGGTGCAGAAGGATTTTTATAGAGAATAAAATTGGGAGACTGGGGTGCAGAAGTCCTGTTACAGAGAGCAGAGTATGGAGAAGGTGTTCAGAAGTACTTTTACATGGAGTAGTTTTTGGAGACTGAGGTGCAGAAGGACCGTTGCAGAGAACAGAGGTTGGAGACTGAGGTGCAGAAGGATTGTTACATAGAGCAGAATTTGGAGACTGGGATGCAGAGGGACTGTTATAGAGAGAAGAGGCTGGACACTGGGGTGTATAAGGACTGTTGCTGAGAGCACAGGTTCAGATTGGGGTGCAGAAGGACTGTTGCAGAGAGCAGAGGTTGGAGACTGGGTTACAGTAGGACTGTTACAGAGAAAGATGTTGAAGATTTGGTGCAGAAGGACTATTGCAGAGAGCAGATGTTGAAGACTGTGATGCAGAAGGACTGTTTCAGAGAGCAGAGTTTGTAGACTGAGGTTCAGAAAGACTGTTACAGAGAGCAGAGTTTGGAAATTGTGGTGCAGATGGACTATTACAGTAAGCAGAGTTTGTAGACTGAGGTGCAGAAGCACTGTTACAGAAATCAGAGGTTGGAGAATGGGGTGCAAAAGGCCTGTTACAGAGAGCAGAGATTGGAGACTGGGGTGCAGAAGGACTCTTACAGAAAGCAGGGTTTGGAGATAGGGTTGCAGAAAGATCTTACAGAGAGCAGAGGTTGGAGACTGAGGTACAGTAGTACTGTTACAGAGAGCAGAGTTTGGACACTGGGGTGCAGAAGGATTGTTGCAGAGAACAGAGTTTTCAGACTGAGGTGCAGAAGGACTGTTGCAGAGAGCAGAGTTTGGACACTGAGGTTTAAAAGGACTGTTACACAGAACCGAGTTTGGAGACTGGGATGCAGAAGAACCGTTACAGAGAAGAGATTTTGGATACTGCACTACTGGAGGACTGTTACAGAGAGCAGAGGTTGGAAAATGGTGTGGAGTAGAACTGTTGCAGAGAGCAGAGGATGGAAACTGGGGTTGGAAAGGATCGTTGTAGAGAGCAGAGTATTGAGACTGGTGTGCAGAAGGACTGTTACAGAGAATAGAGTTTGGAGAAGGGGTGCTGAAGGACTGTTACAGAGGGTAGAGTTTTGAGATTGGGTTGCCTAAGAATATTACAAAGAGCAAAAAGTTTGAGACTGAGGTGCAGGAGGACTGTAATAGAGAGTAGAGGTTAGAGACTGAGGTGCAGAAGGACTGTTGCAGGGAGCAGAGGTTTGAGACTTGGGTGCAGAAGGACTGTTGCACAGAGCAGATGTTGGAGACTTTGGTTCAGAAGGACTGTTGGAGAGAGAAGAGGTTAGAGAATGGGGTGCAGAATTAAAGTTGCAGAGAATAGAGGCTGGAGACCGAGGTTCAGAAGGACTGTTACAGACAGCAGAGGTTGAAAACTGTTGTGCAGAAAGACTGATAAAGAAATCAGAGGTTTGAGACTGTGGTGCAGAAGGACTGTTGCACAGAGCAGAGGTTGGAGACTGAGGTGCAGAAGGCATGTTACAGAGAGCAGATATTGGAGACTGGGGTGCAGAAGGACTGTTACAGTTAGCACAATTTCGAGACTGGGTTGCAGAAGGATCTTACAGAGAGCATTTTGGAGACTGAGGTTCAGAAAGACTGTTACAGAGAGCAAAGTTTGGAAACTCGGGTGCAGAAGGATTATTGCAGAGAGCAGAGTTTTCAGACTGAGGTGCAGAAGGACTGTTATAGAGAGCAGATGTAGGACCATAGGGTGCAGAAGGACTGTTACAGAGAGCAGAGTTTGGAGACTAGGGTGCAGAAGGATCGTTACAGAGAGCAGATGTTGGAGACTGGGGTAAAAAAGACAGTTACAGAGAGCACAGTTTGTAGAGTGGTGTGCAGAGTAAATGTTGCAGTGAGCAGAGACTGGAGACTGTGGTACAGAAGTACTGTTACAAAGAGCAGAGGCTGGAGACTGGGGTTCAGAAGGGTCGTTGCGGAGAGCAGAGTTTTCAGACTGAGGTGCAGAATGACTGTTGCAGAGAGCAGATGTTGGTAACTAGGGTCCAGAAAGACTGTTGTAGAAAGCAGAGGTTGGAGACTGGGGTGCAGAAGCACTGTTGCAGAGAGCAGAGTTTGGAGACTGAGGTGCGGAAGTCCTGTTACAGAGAGCAGAGTTTGGAGACTGAGGTGCAGAATGACAGTTTCAGAGAGCAGAGTTTATATACAGGGGTGCCTAAGGATCTTACAGAGAGCAGAATTTGGAGACTGAGTTTCAGAAGGACTGTTGCAGAGATCATAGGTTGGAGACTGGGGTGCAGTAGGATCATTGCAGAGAGCAACGTTTGGAGACTGGGGTGCAGAAGGATTGTTGCAGAGAGCAGAGGATGGAGAGTGGGGTTCAGAAGGCCTGCTATAGAGAGCAGAGTTTTAAGACTGGAGTGCAGAAGGCCTGTTACAGAGAGGAAAGTTTGGAGACTGGGGTGCAGAAAAACTGTTACAGAGAGCAGAGTTTGGAGACTGGTTTGCTAAAGAAACTTACAGAGAGCAGATGTTGGAGACTGAGGTGCAAGTGGACTGTTACAGAGAACAGTGTTTGGAGACTGGGTTGCAGAAGGATCTTGCAGAGAGCAGAGGCAATATACTGTGGTGCAGAAGGATCGTTGCAGAGAGAAGAGTTTTTAGACTGAGTTGCTGAAGAACTCTTGCAGAGAGAGATGTTGGAGACTGGTGTGCAAAAGGATTGTTGCAGAGAGCAGAGGTTGGAGACTGGGGTCAAGAAGGATCCGTGCAGAGAGCAGAGGTTGGAGACTGGTGTGCAGAAGGACTGTTACAGAGAGCAGAGTTTGGACACTGGGTTGGAGAAGGATCTTACAGAGAGCAGAGGTTAAAGAATCAGGTGCAGAAAGACTGTTACAGAGAGTAGATGTTGGAGACTGAGGTGCAGAAGTAACGTTGCAGAGAACAGAGTTTGGAGACTGGGATTCAGACAGGCTGATACAGAATGCAGACTTTGAAGACAGGGGTGTAGAAGAATCGAATCAGAGAGCAGAGGTTGGACACTGCGGTACAGAAGGACTGTTACAGAGAGCAGATCTCGGAGACTGGGGAGCAGAAAGACTGTTGCAGAGAGAATGAGGTGCAGAAGGACTGTTACACAGAGCAGAGTTTGGAGACTGGGGTGCAGAAGGACTGTTACAGAGATTGGAGTTCTCAGACTGTGGTGCAGAAAGACTGTTACTGAGAGCAGAGTTTGGAGACTGGGTTCAGATTGATCTTACTGAGAGCAGACTTTGGAGACTGGGGTGCAAAAGGACTGTTACACAGAGCACAGTTTGGAGACTGGGGTGCAGAAGGCCTGTTACACAGAGCAGAGTTTGGAAACTTGGTTGCAGAAGTCTTGATACAGAAAGCCAAGGTTGGAGATTGTTGTGCAGAAGGACTGGTACAGAGTGCAGAGTTTAAAGACTGGGTTGCAGAAGGATCAAAAAGAGGGCAGAGTTGAGAGACTGAGGTGCAAGGACTGTTACAGAGAGCAGAGGTAGGAGACTGGGGTGCAGAAGGGTCGTTGCAGAGAGCAGAATTTTCAGACTGAGGTGCAGAATGACTGTTGCAGAGAGCAGATGTTAGAGACTGTCGTGCAGGAGGACTGTTGCAGAGAGCAGATGTTGGTAACTAGGGTCCAGAAAGACTGTTGTAGAAAGCAGAGGTTGGAGACTGGGGTGCAGAAGCACTGTTGCAGAGAGCAGAGTTTGGAGACTGAGGTGCAGAAGTCCTGTTACAGAGAGCAGAGTTTGGAGACTCGGGTGCAGAATGACAGTTTCAGAGAGCAGAGTTTATATACAGGGGTGCCTAAGGATCTTACAGAGAGCAGAATTTGGAGACTGAGTTTCAGAAGGACTGTTGCAGAGATCAGAGCTTGGAGACTGAGGTGCACAAGTCCTGTTACAGACAGCAGAGTTTGGAGACTCAGGTGCAGAATGACAGTTTCAGAGAGCAGAGGTTAAATACAGGGGTGCCTTAGGATCTTACAGAGAGCAGAATTTGGAGACTGAGTTGCAGAAGGACTGTTGCAGAGATCAGAGGTTGGAGACTGAGGTGCAGAGGGACTCTTACAGAGAGCAGAGGTTGGAAACTGGGGTACAGAAGGACTGATACAGAAAGCAGAGATTGGAGTCTGGGGTGCAGAAAGATCGTTACAGAGAGCAGAGTTTGGATACTGCAGTACAAAAGAACTGTTACAGAGAGCAGTGGTTGAAAACTGGGGTGCATAAGTACTGTAGCAGAGAGCATATATTGGTAACTAGGGTGCAGAAGGACTGTTGCAGAAAACAGTGTTTGGAGACTGGGGTGCAGAATGTCTCTTGCGAAGAGCAGAGGTTGAAGACTGGGGTGCAGAAGGACTGTTACAGAGAGCAGAGTTTGGAGACAGGGGTGCAGAAAGATCTTACAGAGAGCATAATTTGGAGACTGAGGTGCAGAAAGACTGTTGCAGAGATCAGAGGTTGGAGACTGAGGTGCGGAAGTCCTGTTACAGACAGCAGAGTTTGGAGACTCGGGTGCAGAATGACAGTTTCAGAGAGCAGAGGTTAAATACAGGGGTGCCATAGGATCTTACAGAGACCAGAATTTGGAGACTGAGTAGCAGAAGGACTGTTGCAGAGATCAGAGGTTGGAGACTGAGGTGCAGTGGGACTCTTACAAAGAGCAGAGGTTGGAAACTGGCGTACAGAAAGACTGATACAGAAAGCAGAGATTGGAGTCTGGGGTGCAGAAAGACCGTTACAGAGAGCAGAGTTTGGATACTGCAGTACAGGAGGACTGTTACAGAGAGCAGTGGTTGAAGACTGGGGTGCATAAGTACTGTAGCAGAGAGCAGATATTGGTAACTAGGGTGCAGAAAGACTGTTGCAGAGAGCAGTGTTTGGAGACTGGGGTGCAGAATGACTCTTGTGAAGAGCAGAGGTTGCAGACTGAGGTGCAGAAGGACTGTTACAGAGAGCAGAGTTTGGAGACAGGGGTGCAGAAAGATCTTACAGAGAGCAGAATTTGGAGACTGTGGTGCAGAAGGACTGTTGCAGAGATCAGAGGTTGGAAACTGGGGTGCAGTAGGATCATTGTAGAGAGCAACGTTTGGAGACTGGGGTGCAGAAGGATTGTTGCAGAGAGCAGAGGATGGAGAGTGGGGTTCAGAAGGCCTGCTATAGAGAGCAGAGTTTTGAGACTGGAGTGCAGAAGGCCTGTTACAGAGAGGAAAGTTTGGAGACTGGGGTGCAGAAAAACTGTTACAGAGAGCAGAGTTTGGAGACTGGTTTGCTGAAGGAACTTACAGAGAGCAGATGTTGGAGACTGAGGTGCAGGTGACTGTTACAGAGAACAGTGTTTGGAGACTGGGGTGCAGCAGAATCATGGAGAGCAAAGGTTTCAGACTTAGGTGCAGAAGTACTGTTACAGAGAGAAAAGGTTGGAGACTGAGGTGTAGAAGGACTGTTAAAGAGAGCAGAGTTTAAAGACTGACGTGCAGAAGGACTTTACAGAAAGCACAGGTTGAAGACTGAGGTGCAGAAGGATAAATACAAAGAGTAGAGGTTGGAGACTCGGGTTCAGAAGAACTGATTCAGAAAGCAGAGGTTGGAGACTGGGTTGCAGAAGGACCGTTATAGGGAGCAGAGGTTGGAAACTGCGGTACATAAGGTCTGCTACAGAGAGAAGAGTAGAAGGACTGTTGCAGAGGACAGAGGTTTGAGACTAGTGTGGAGAAGAAATTTTACAGAGAGCAGAGTTTGAAAACTGGAGTGCAGAAGGATCTTACAGAGAGAAGTGTTTGGAGACTGTATTGACGAAGGATTGTTGAAGAGAGCAAATGTTGGAGACTGGGGTCCAGAAGGTTCGTTGCAGAGAGCAGAGTTTGGAGACTGGGGTGCAGAAGAACTGTTTCAGAGAAAAGATGTTGGAGACTTGGGTGGAGAAGGACTGTTGCAGACAGCAGATTTTAGAGACTGGGGTGCAGAACGATTGTTACAGAGAGCAGGGTTTGGAGACTGGGGTGCAGAAGGACTGTTACAGAGAGCAGCAGTTAGAGACCGGGGTTCAGATGGATGTTACAGAGAGCAGAGTTTGCAAACTGGGGTGCAAAAGGACAGTTGAAGATAGCAGATTTTGGAGACTTGGGTTTAGAAGAATCGTTGCAGACAGAAGAGTTTGGAGACTGGGGTTTAGAATGCCTATTACAGAGAGCAGACGTTCGAAACTGAGGTGCAGAAGGACTGTTTCAGAGATGAGAGCTTGGAGACTGGGGTTTAGTTGGATCATTGCAGAGAGCAGAGGTTGGAGACAGGCATGCAGAATGATCGTTGCATAGAGCAGAGTTTGGAGACTGGCGTGCAGAAGGCCTGTTACAGAGAGGAGTGGTTGGATACTGGGGTGCAGAAGGACTGTTATAGAGAGCAGTGTTTGTAGACTGGGTTGTTGAAGGATCTAACAGAGAGCAGTGGTTGGAGACTGAGCTTCAGGTGGACTGTTACAGAGAGCAGTGGTTGTATACTGGGGTGCAGAAGAATCGTGGTGAGGAGAGGTTTCAGACTGAGGTAAAGGTGGACTTTTACAGAGAGCAGTGGTTGGAGACTGGGGTGTAGAAGGACTGTTACAGAGAGCAGATTTTGGAGACTCAGTGGCCGCAAAACTGTTACAGGAAGCAGAGTTTGGAAATTAAGGTGCAGAAAGACCGTTACAAAGAGCAGAGTTTGGAGACTGCGGTATAGGACTGCTACCTAGAGCGGAGCAGAGTTTGGAGACTTGGATGTAGAAGGACTGTTACAGAGAGCATAGGTTGGAGACGGGTTCAGATGGATCTTACAGAGAGCAGAGTTTGGAGACTGGGGTTCAAAATGACTGTTGCAAAGAGCAGATGTTGGAGACTGGGGTATAGAAGATTCGTTGCAGAGAGAAGAGGTTGGAGACTGGGGTGCAGAAGGCCTGTTACAGAAAACAGAGGTTGGAGACTGGGTTGCAGAAGTCCTGTTACAGAGAGCAGAAGTTGGAGACTGTTGTGCAGAAGGACAGGTACAAAGTGCAGAGTTAAAAGACTGGGTTGCAGAAGGATCTTACAGAGAGCAGAGTTGGGAGACTGAGGTGCTGAAGGACTGTTACAGAGAGCCGAGGTAGGAGACAGGGGTGCAGAAGGGTCGTTGCAAAGAGCAGAGTTTTAAGACTGAGCTGCAGAAGGACAGTTGCAGAGAGCAGATGTTGGTAACTAGTGTGCATAAGGATTGTTGTAGAGAGCAGAGGTTTGAGACTGCGGTGGAAAAGGACTGTTGCATAGAGCAGAGGTTTGAGACTGAGGTGCGTAAGTCCTGTTACAGAGCACAGAGTTTGGAGACTCGGGTTCAGAAGGACTGTTACAGAGAGCAGAGGTTGGATACAAGGGTGCAGAAGCATCATCCCGACAGCAGAATTTGAAGACTGAGGTGCCGATGGACTGTTACAGAGAGGAGAGGTTGGAGACTGGGGTGTAGAAGGACAGTTATAGAGAGCAGAGTTTGGAGACTGGGTTGCTTAAGTATCTTACACAGAGCAGAGGTTGGAGACTGAGGTGCAGGTGGACTGTTACAGACAGCAGTGCTTGAAGACGGAAGTGCAGAAGGACCAAGCGGAGAGGAGAGGTGTCAGACTGAGGTGCAGAAGGACTGTTACAGAGAGCAGAGGTTGGAGACTGAGGTGTAGAAGTACTGTTAGAAAGAGCAGACTTTGCAGACTGAGGTGCAGAAGGACTGTTACAGAAAGCAGATGTTGAAAACTGGGGTGCAGAAGGACCGTTACAAAGACCAGACTTTGGTGACTGCGGTATAGAAAAACTGTTACAGAGAGCACAGGTTAGAGACTGGGGTGTAGAAGGAATGTTTCAGAGAGCACAGAGTTTGGAGACAGGGTTGCAGAAGGATCTTACTGAGAGCAGAGGTTGTAGACTGAGGTGGAATATAACTATTACAGAGAGAAGTGTTTGGAGAATGGGGTGCAAAAAGATCGTTTCAGAGAACCGAGTTTTCAGACTGAGTTTCAGAAGGACTGTTGGAGATTACATAGGCTGGAGACTGGGGTGCAGAAGGATCTTTTTTTTTTTAAATGAATTTTATTTTATTTTATTTTATTTTACTTTATTTTTTTAATTAATTTATTTTAATTAATTTATTTATTTTATTGTTGGTTTGAGACTGAGGTGCAGAAAAACAGTTACAGAGAGCAGAGGTGGAGTCTGGGTTGCAGAAAAATCGTTGAAGAGAGCAGAAGTTGGAGACTGAGTTGCAGAAGAATCGTTGAAGAGACCAGAGGTGGAGACTGGGCTGCAGAAGGATCGTTACAGAAAGAAGAGGTGGGAGATTGCGGTGTAGAAGGACTGTTACAGAGAGCACAGGTTGGAGACTAGGGTGCAGAAGGAATGTTGCAGAAAGAAGAGGTTGGACACCTGGTTGCAGAAGGACTGTTTCAGAGAGCAGAGGTTGGAGACTGAGATGCAGAAGGATTGTAACACAGAGCAGACGTTGGAAACTGGGGTGAAGAATTATTATACAGAAAACAGAGGTGTGAGACTGGGGTGCAGAAGGACAATTACAGAGAGCAGAGGTTGCAGACTGGGGTGCAGAAAAACTGTTTTAGAGATCAGAGTTTGGAGACTGGGGTGCATAAGGCCTGCTACAGAGAGCAGAGTTTGGTGACTGAGGTGCAGAAGGACTCTTACAGAAAGCAGAGGTTGGAAATTGGGGTACAGAGGGACCGTTAGAGCAGAGGTTGGAGACTGCGGTATAGAAAGATTGTAACATAGAGCAGAGGTTTGAGACTGGGGTGCAGAAGGATTGCTACAGAGAGCAGAGGTTGGAGACTGGGGTGCAGAAGGACTGTTACACAGAGCAGAGGTTGAAGACTTGGGTGTAGAAGGACTGTTGCAGAGAGCAGAGGCTGGAGACTTGGGTGAAGAAGGACGGTTGACAAGAGCAGAATTTGGAGACTGAGGTGAAGAAGGACTTTTGAGGAGATGAGACCTTGGAGACTGGTGTGCAGAAGGATCGTTTAAGAGAGGAGAGGTTGGAGACTTAGGTGCAAAAGGATCGTAGGGGAGAACAGCGTTTTAAGACTGAGGTGCAGAAGCACTGTTACAGAGACAACTGGTTGGAGACTGGGGCGCAGAAGGACTTTTGCAGAGAGCAGTGGTTGGAAACTGGGGTGCATAAGTCTTGTTATAGAGAACAGACTTTGGAGAATGGGGTGCAGAAAGCCTGTTACGGAGAGAAGAGTTGGGAGAAGGGGTGCAGAAGGATCTTACAGAGAACAGATGTTAGAGACTGAGGTGTCGAATGATTGTTGCAGAGAGAAGAGTTTGGATCCTGGGGTGAAGAAGGCCTGTTAAATAGAGCAGAGGTTGAAGACTGGGGTGCAGAAGGATTGTTATAGAAAGCAAAGTTAGGAGACTTGGTAGCAGAAGGATCTTACAGATCAGACTTTGGAGACTGAGGTGCAGGAGGACTGTTAGAGAGCAGTGGTTGGACACTGGGGTTCAGATGGATAGTGTAGAGAGAAGAGGTTTAAGACTGAGGTACAGATCGACTGTTACGGAGAGCAGAGGTTGAAGACTGAGGTGCAGAAGGACTGTTACAGGGAGAAATTTTGGAGACTTTGTTGCACAAGGATCTTACATAGAGCAGTGTTTGGAGACTGAGGTGCATAAGGACTGCTACAGAGAGCAGATGTTGAAGTGTGGGGTGCAGAAGGATTGTTGCAGAAAGCAAAATTTTCAGCCTGAGTTGCAGAAGGACTTTTGCAGAGAGCAGATGTTGGAGACTGGGGTGCACAAGGTTCGTTGCAGAGAGCAGAAGTTGGAGACAGCAGTACAGAAGGACTGTTGCAGAGAGCAGAGGTTGGAGACTAGGGTACAAAAGGACTTTTTCAGAGAGCAGATGTTGGATACTGTTTTTCAGAAGTACTGTTGCAGAGAACAGAAGTTGGAGAATGGTTTGCAGAAAGACTTTTGCAAAGAGCAGAGGTTGGAGACTGAGGTTCAGATGGACGGATAAAGAAAGCAGAGGTTGGAGACTGGCGTGCAAAAGGACCTTTACAGAGAGCAGAGTTTAGAGACTGTGGTACAGAAGGACTGTTACAGAGAACAGAGTTTGGAGACTGGGGAGAATAAGGAGTGTTGCAGAGTACAGAGGTTGGAGACTGGGGTGCAGCAGGACTCTTGCAGAAAGCAGAGGTTGGAGAGTGGCGTGGAGAAGGAATATAACAGAGAGCAGAGTTTGGAAACTGGGGTCAGAAGGATATTTCAGAGAGCAGAGGTTGGAGACTGGGGTGCAGAAGGATTGTTGCAGAGAGAAGAGTTTGGACACTGGGGTTCAGAAGAACTGTTGCAGAGAGCAGATTTTAAAGACTGAAGTGCAGAAGGACTGTTTAGAGAGCAGATGTTGGAGACTGGGGTGCACAAGGTTAGTTGCAGAGAGCAGAAGTTGGAGACAGCAGTACAGAAGGACTGTTGCAGAGAGCAGAGGTTGGAGACTAGGGTACAAAAGGACTTTTTCAGAGAGCAGATGTTGGATACTGTTTTTCAGAAGGACTGTTGCAGAGAACAGAAGTTGGAGAATGGTTTGCAGAAGGACTTTTGCAGAGAGCAGAGGTTGGAGACTGAGGTTCAGATGGACGGACAAAGAAAGCAGAGTTTGTTTGGAGACTGGGTTGCAGAAGGATCTTACGTAGAGCAGAGATTGGAGACTGAGGTGCAGAAGGACTGTTACAGAGAGCAGAGTTTGGAGACTGGGGTGCAGATGTATCGTTGGAGACAGCAGAGTTTCCAGACTGAGGTGCAGAAGGACTGTTGCAGAGATCAGATTTTGGAGACTTGGGTGCAGAAGGACTGTTACAGAGAGCAGATGCTGGAGACAGGGATACAGAGAGATCATTGCAGAGAGCAGTGGTTGGACACTGGGGTGCAGAAGGACTGTTACACAGAGCAGAGGTTGAAGACTGAGGTGAAGCAGGACTGTTACTGAGAGCATATTTGGGAGACAGGGGTGCAGATCTGATACAGAGGAGAAGTTGGAGACTGAGGTACAGAAGAACTGTTACAGAGAGCAGAGGTTGGAGACTTGGGTGCAGAAGGATTATATCAGAGAGCAGAGTTTTCAGACTGAGGTACAGAAGAACTGTTGCAGAGAGCAGATGTTGGAGATTGGGGTGCAAAGGACTGTTGCAGCTAGCAGAGGTTGGAGACTGGGGTGCAGAGGGATCGTTTCAGAGAGCAGAGGTTGGAGACTGGGGGGCAGAAGGACTGATACAGAGAGCAGAGTTTGGAAACTGGGGTTTAGAAGGTCTTTTACAGAGAACAGAGTGTGGAGACTGGGTTGCAGAAGGATCTTACATAGAGCAGAGGATGGAGAGGAGGTGTAGAAGCACTGTAACAGAGAGTAGAGGTTGGAGACTCAGGTGCAGAAGGACCATTGCAGAGAGCAGAGGTTGTAGATGGAGGTGCAGAAAGCTTGTTAGAGAGAGAGTAGGTTGGAGACTGGGGTCTATAAGGACTGTAGCAGAGAGCAAAGGTTGGAGACTAAGGTGCAGAGGGACAGTTACACAGAGCACAGGTTGGAGACTGGGGTGCACAAGGACTGATACAGAAAGCAGAGGTTGGAGACTCGGGTGTGGAAGTACCCTTACAGAGAGCAGATGTTGGAGAATGCAGTACAGAAGGACTGTTATAGAGAGCAGAGTTTGGAGACTGGGGTGCTAAAGGACTGTTGCAGAGAGCAGAGTTTGCAGACTGACTTGCAGAAGGAATGTTACAGAGGGAAGAGTTTTGAGACTGTGATGGAAAACGACAGATACAGGAAGCAGAGGTTGGATACTGGGGTGCATAAGGACCCTTACGGAGAACAGCAGTTGGAGACTGCGGTAGAGAAGGACGGTTACAGAGAGCAGAGGTTGGAGACTGGGGTGCAAAAGAACTGATGTAGAGACCAGAGGTTCTAGACTGGGTTGCTAAAGGATCCTTGGGGCGAGAAGAGTATGGAGACTGGGGTCTAGCAGGACTGTTGCAGAGAGCAGATGTTGGAGACTGGGGTGGAGAAGAATCGTTGCAGAGAGAAGAGGTTGGAGACTGGGGTGCAGAAGGATCGTGGAGAGCATAGGTTTCAGACTCAGGTGCAGAAGTACTGTTACAGAGAGCAGAGGTTGGAGACTGTGTTGTAGAATGACTGTTACAAAGAGCAGAGTTTGGAGACTTAGGTGCCGAAGGACTGTTACAGAAAGCAGAGGTTGGAAATTGGGGTGTAGAAGGACTGTTATAGAAAGCACAGGTTGGAGACTGAGGTTCAGAAGGATAGATACAGAGAGCAGAGGTTGGAGACTGTGGTTTAGAAGGACTGATACAGAAAGCAGTATTTGTAGACTGGGTTGCTGAAGGATCTTACAGAGAGCAGAGTTTGGTGACTGCAGTACAGAAGGACTGTTACAGAGAGCAGATATTGGAGACTGGGGTTCAGAAGGATCGTGCAGAGACCAGAGGTTTCAGACTGAGTTTCAGAAAGACTGTTACAGAGAGCAGAGTTTGGAGACTGAGGATTAGAAGGACTTTTACAGAGAGCAGAGTTTGGAGACTCAGGTGCAGAAGGACTGTTACGGGAAACAGATTTTGGAAATTGAGGTGCAGAATGACCGTTACAGAGAGCAGAGGTTGGAGACTGTGGTATAGGAATGGTACCGAGAGCAGAGGTTAGAGACTGGGGTGCAGAAGGACTCTTGAAGAGAGCAGACGTTAGAGACTGAGATGCAGAAGGACTGTTACACAAAGCAGACTTTTGAGACTGGGGTGAAGAATTATGATACAGAAAACAGAGGTGTGAGACTGTGGTGCAGGAGGACCGTTACTAAGAGCAGAGGTTGCAGACTGCCGTGCAGAAGGACTGTTTCAGAGGGCAGATTTTGGAGACTGGGGTGCATAATGCCTGCTACAGAGCAGAGTTTGGAGACTGGGTTGCAGAAGGATCTTACAGAGAGCAATGGTTGGTGACTGTGGTGCAGGACGAATGTTGCAGAGAGCAGTGATTGAAGACTGGGATGCAGAAGGATAGTGTAGAGAGCAGAGGTTTCAGACGGAGGTGCAGAAGAACTGTTACAGAAAGCAGAGGTTGGAAATTGGGGTACAGAGGGACCATTATAGAGAGCAGAGTTTGGAGACTTCGGTATATAAAGACTGTAACAGAAAGCAGAAGTTGGAGTATATGGGGCAAAAGGACTGTTACAGAGAGCAGAGGTTGGATAGTGGGGTGCAGAAGAATTGATACAGAGAGCAGAGGTTGGAGACTGGGGTGCAGAAAAACTTTTACACAGAGCAGAGGTTGAAGACTGGGGTGCAGAAGGACTGTTGCAGAGAGTAGAGGTTGGAGACTTGGGTGAAGAAGGACTGTTGCAGAGTGCAGAATTTGGAGACAGAGGTTCAGAAGGATTGTTGAGGAGAGGAGACTTTGGACACTAGGGTGCAGAATGATCGTTGCAGAGAGCAGAGGTTGGAGACTGAGGTGCAAAAAAAGTGTTACAGAGAGCAGAGGTTGGAGACTGGGGTGCAGAACACCTGTTACGGAGAGCAGAGTGTGGAGAAGGGCTTCAGAAGGACTGCTACAGATCACAGAGTTTAGAGACTAGGTTGAAGAAGGATCTAACAGAGAGCAGATGTTGGGGACCCAGGTGCAGAAGGACTGTTACAGAGAGTAAAGGTTGGAGACTGAGGTGCAAAAGGATCATAGCAGAGAACAGCGTTTTAAGACTGAGGTGCAGAAGGAGTGTTGCAGAGACCACAGTTTGGAGACTGGGGTGCAGAATGACTGTTTCAGAGAGTAGACGATGGAGACTGGGGTGCAGAAGGCTTGTTATAGAGAACATAATTTGGAGACTGGAATGCAGAAGGCCTATTAGAGAGGGCATAGTTGGAAGCCTGGGTTGCAGAAGGATCTTACAAAGAGCAGATGTTGGAGACTGAGGTGTAGAATGATCGTAGCAGAGAGAAGAGATTGGAGACTGGGGTGCAGAAGGCCTGTTACAGAAAGCAGAGGTTGAAGACTGCGGTGCAGAAGGTCTGTTATAGAGAGCATCCTTAGGGACTGAGTGGCAGAAGAATCTTACAAACAGCAGAGTTTGGAGACTTAGGTGCAGGAGGACTGTTACAGAGAGCAGTGTCTGGAGACAGGGATTCAAATGGATCCTGCAGAGAGAAGAGGTTTCAGACTGAGGTGTAGATCGACTGTTATAGAGAGCAGAGGTTGGAGACTGAGGTGCAGAAGGACTGTTAAGAGGAGCAAATTTTGGAGACTGTGTTGCAGAAGGATCTTACATTGAGCAGAGTTTGGAAACTGAGGTGCAGAAGGACTGTAACAGAGAGCAGATGTTGAAGTCTGGGGTGCAGAAGGATTGTTGCAGAGAGCAAAATTTTCAGATTGAGGTGCAGAAGGACTTTGCACAGAGCAGATTTTGGAGACTGTGGTGTAGAAGTTTCATTGCAGAGAGCAGAAGTTGAAGACTGCAGTACAGAATGACTGTTGCAGAGAGCAGAGTTTGGAAACTAGGGTACCCAAAACCTTTTACAGATAGCAGATGTTGGAAACTGTTGTTCAGAAGGACTGTTGCAGGGAACAGAAAATGGAGAATGGGATGCAGAAGGACTTTTGCAGAGAGCAGAGGTTGGAGACTGAGGTACAGAAGGACGGACAAAGAAAGCAGAGGTTGGAGACTGGCTTGCAAAAGGACCTTTACAGAGAGCAGAGTTTGGAGACTGGGGAGCAGAAGGAGTGTTGCAGAGTACAGAGGTTGGAGACTGGGGTCCAGCAGGACCGTTGCAGAAAGTAGAGTTTGGAGACTGGCGTGGAGAAGGAATATTACAGAGAGCAGAATTTGGAAACTGGGGACCGAAGGATCTTTCAGAGAGCAGACGTTGGAGACTGGGGTTCAGAAAGATCGTTGCAGAGAGAAGAGTTTGGACATTGAGGTGCAGAAGGACTGTTGCAGAGAGCAGATGTTGGCGACTGGGGTGCAGAAGGAATGTTTACAGAGCAGATGTTGGAGACTGGGGTGCAGAAGGACTCTTTCAGAGATCAGAGGTTGAAGACTGAGGTGGAGAAAGACTGTTACAGAGAACAGAGTTTGGAGACTGGGGTACAGAAGAACTGTTACAGAGAGCAGAGTTTTAAGACTGAGGTACAGAAGGATCATTGCAGAGAGCAGAGTTTGATTTGGGATGCAGAAGCACTGTTACACAGAGCACACGTTGCAGACTAAGGTGCAGAATAAATTTTGCAGACACCAGAGGTTGTAGACTGGGGTGCATAAAGACTGTTGCAAATAGCAGAGTTTGGATATGTGGTGTAGAAAGACTTTTACAGAGAGCAGAGTTTGTAGACTGGGGTGCAGAAGGACTGATACAGAAAGCAAAGGTTGGAGACTGGGGTGCAGAAGGACCGTTATAGAGAGAAGTGTTTGGAGACTGCGGTACAGAAGGACTGTTACAGAGAGTAGAGTTAGGCGACTGGGGTGCAGAAGGAGTATTGCAAAGAACAGAGTTTGGAGACTGAGGTGCAGAAGGACTGTTTCCGAGAGCAGAGTTTTTAGAAAGCTTGCAGAAGGATGTTACAGAGAGCAAAGATTGTAGACCGAGGTGCAGAAGGACTGTTACAGAGAGAAGAGGTTGGAGACTGGGGTGCAGAACGATTGTTATAGAGAACGGTCTTTGGAGACTGGGGTGCAGAAGCCTGTTACGGAGAGGAGAGTTGGAAAAGGCGTGCAGAAGGACTGTTACAGAGGGCAGAGTTTGGAGACTGGGTTGCAGAAGAAACTTACAGAGAGCAGATGTTGGAGAGTGAGGTGCAGAGGGTTTGTAACAGAGAGTAGAGGTTGGAGACTGAATCACAGAAAGATTGTTACAGAGAGCAGAGTTTGGAGACTGGGGTGCAGAAGTACTGTTTCAGATACCAGAGGTTGGAGACTGGGGTTTAGAAGGACTGTTGCCGAAACCAGAAGTTGGAATCTGGGGTGCTAAAGGACTGTTTCAGAGTGCAGATGTAGGAGACTGTGATGCAGAAGGACTGTAACAAAGACCAGAGGTTTGCGACTGGGGTGCAGAAGGACTGATAAAGAGAGCAGAGTTTGGAGACTGGGGTGCAGAAGGCCTGTTACAGAGAGAAGAGTTTTGAGACTGGGCTGCAGAAGGATCATTGGAGACAGCAGAGTTTCTAGACTCAGGTGCAAAAGGACTGTTGCAGAGATCAGATGTTGGAGACTTGGGTGCAGAACTACTGTTACAGAGAGGAGATGTTGGAGACTCGGATTCAGAACAATCATTGCAGAGAGCAGAGTTTGAACACTGGGTACAGAAGGATTGTTACACAGAGCAGATGTTTAAGACTGAGGTGAAGAATGACTGTTACAGAGAGCATATATGGGAGACAGGGGTGCAGGACTGATACAGAGAGCAGATATGGCAGACAGGGGTGCAGGACAGATACAGAGCAGAAGTTGAAGACTGAGGTACAGAAGGACTGTTACAGAGAGCAGAGGTTGGAGACTCGGATGCAGAAGGATTATTGCAGAGAGCAGAGTTTTCAGACTGAGGTACAGAAAAACTGTTGCAGAGAGCAGATGTTGGAGAATGGGGTGCACAAGGACTGTTGCAGTGAGCAGAGTTTGGAGACTGGTGTGCAGAGGGATCCTTGCAGAGAGCAGAGGTTGGAGACTGGGTGGCAGAAGGATTGATACAGAGAGCAGAGGTTGGAGACTGGGGTGCAGAAGGTCTTTTACAGAGAGCAGAGTTTGGAGAGTGAGGTGCAGAAGAACTGTTACAGAGAGTAGAGTTTTGAGACTGGGTTGCAGAAGGATCTTACATAGAGCAGACGTTGGAGACTGAGGTGTACAAGCACAGTTACAGAGAGTAGAGGTTGGAGACTCAGGTGCAGGAAGACCGTTGCAGAGACCAGAGGTTGGAGACTGAGGTGCAGAGAATTGTTACAGAGAGCAGAGTTTGGAGACTGTGGTCTATAAGGACTGTAACAGAGAGCAGAGGTTTGAGAGTAAGTTGCAGAGGGACAGTTACACAGAGCACAGGTTGGAAACTGGGGTGCAGATGGACTGATAAAGAAAGCAGAGGTTGGAGAATCGGGTGTAGAAGTACCCTTACAGAGAGCAGAGGTTGGAGAATGCAGTACAGAAGGACTTTTATAGAGAGCAGAGGTTGTAGACTGGGGTGGAGAAGGACTGCTGCAGAGAGCAAATTTTGGAGACTGGGGTGCAAAAGGACTGTTGGAGAGAGCAGAGGATGGAGACTGGGTTGCAGAAGGACTGTTGCACAGAGCAGAGGTTGCAGACTGAGTTGCAGAAGGACTGTTACAGAGGGCAGAGTTTTGAGATTGTGGTGGAAAACGACTGATACAGAAAGCAGAGGTTGGATACTGGGGTGCATAAGGACCCTTACGGAGAACAGTGGTTGGAGACTGCCATACAGAAAGACTGTTACAGAGAGCAGAGGTTGGAGACTGGTTTGCAAAAGAACTGATGTAGAAAGTAGAGGTTGGAGACTGGGTTGCTGATGGATTTTTGGGGTGAGCAGAGTATTGAGACTGGGGTGTAGAAGGGCTGTTGCAGAAAGCAGAGGTTGGAGACTGGGGTGTAAAAGGACTTTTGCAGAGAACAGACGTTGGAGACTGGGGTGCAGAAGGATCGTTGGTGGGAGCAGAGTATGGAGACTGGGGTGTAGAAGGACTGTTGCAAAGAGCAGAGCTTGGAGACTGGGGTGGAGAATGACTGTTGCAGGGAGCAGATGTTGGAGACTGGAGTGCAAAATGACTGTTGCAGAGAGCAGAGTTTGGAGTCTGGGGTGCAGAAGGACTGTTGCTGAGAGGAGAGGTTGCAGACTGAGTTGCAGAAGTACGGTTACAGAGGGCAGAGTTTGGAGACTGTGGTTCAAAACGACTGATAAAGAAAGCAGAGTTTGGATACTGGGGTGCATAAGGACCCTTACAGAGAACAGAGGTTGGAGACTGTGGTACAGAAGGACTGTTACAGAGAGTAGAGGTTGGAGTCTGGGGTGCATAAGAACCGATGTCAAAAACAGAGTTTGGAGTGTGGAGTGCAGAAGGACCGTTGGGGTGATCAGAGTATGGAGACTGGGGTGTAGAAGGACTGTTGCAGAGAGCAGTGATTGGAGACTGAGTTACAGAAGGACTGTTACAGAGAGCAGAGTTTTGAGACTGGGGTGCAGATGGATTATTGCAGAGAGCAGAGTTTTCAGACTGAGGTACAGAATAACTGTTGAAGGAAGCAGATGTTGAAGACTAGGGTTCACAAGGACTGTTGCATCTAGCAGAAGTTTCAGACTGGGATGCAGAAGGATCGTTGCAGAGAGCAGAGGTTCGAGACTGAGGTAGAGAAAGATCGTTGCAGAGAGCAGAGGTTCGAGACTGGGATGCAGAAGGATAGTAACAGAGAGCAGACTTTGGAGACTGGGGTGCAGAAGGACTTTTACAGAGAGCACAGGTTGGAGACTGGGGTGCAGAAGAAATGTTGCAAAGAGCAGAGGTCGGAGATTTTTTTGCAGAAGAAATGTTGCAGAAAGCAGAGGTTGGAGACTGAGGTGAAGAAGGACTGTTGCAGAGAGCAGAGTTTAAAGACTTGGGTGCAGAAGGACTGTTACAGAGAGGAGACGTTGGAGACTGGTTTTCAGAAGTACCTTACAGAGAATAGAATTTGGAGACTGAGGTGCAGAAGGACTGTTACAATGAGCGAAGTTTCAAGACTGGGGTGCAGGAGAATCGTTACAGAGAGCAGAGGTTGGAGTCTTGGGTGCAGACGAATTTTACAGAGAGCAATGGTTTGATACTGGGGTGCAGAAGGAATATTGCATAGAGCAGATGTTGAAGACTGTGGTGCAGAAAGACTGTTGCTTAAAGCAGAGGTTGGAGGCTCAGGTGTTTAAGGACTGTTACAGAGAGCAGAGGTTGGAGACTGGGGTGCAGAAGTATTATTGCAGAGAGCAGAGTTTTCAGATTGAGGTACAGAAGAAATGTTGCAGAGAGCAGATTTTGTAGACTGCGCTGAACAAGGACTGTTGCAGTGAACAAAGTTTGGAGACTGGGGTGCAGAAGGATCGTTTCAGAGAACAGATGTTGGAGACTGGGGTGCAGATGGACTGAAAAAGAGAGCAGAGTTTGGAGACTGGGGTGAAGAAGGCCTGTTACAGAGAGAAGAGTTTTGAGACTTGGTTGATTAAGGACTGTTTCAGAGAGCAGAGTTTGGAGACTGGGTTGCAGAAGGATCTTACAGAGAGCAGAGTTTGGAGACTGAGGTGCAGAAGCACTGTTACAGAGAGCAGAGGTTGGAGACTGAGGTGCAGAAAGACCCTTGCTGAGCTCAGAGGTTGGAGACTGAGGGGCAGAAGGACTGTTGCAGAGAGCAGAGGTTTTAGACTGTGATGTAGAAGGACTGTTGCAGAGAGTTAAGATTGGATATTGGGGTACAGAAAAAGTGTAGCAGAGAGCAGAGTTTGGAGACTAAGGTGCAGAAGGACAGTTACACAGAGAAGAGGTTGAAGACTGGGGTGCAGAAGGACTGACACAGAAAACAGAGGTTGGAGACTCCGGTGCAGAAGTACCCTTACAGAGAGCAGAGGTTGGAGAATGCAGTACAGATGGACTCTTACAGAGAGCAGAGGTTGGAGACTGGGGTGGTGAATGACTGTTGAAGAGAGCAGATGTCGGAGACTGGGGTGGAGAAGGACTGTTGCAGAGAGCAGAGTTTGCTGACTGAGTTGCAGAAGGACTGTTAAATAGGGATGATTTTTGTGACGGTGGTGCAAAATGACTTATACAAAAAGCAGAGGTTGGATACTTGGGTGCATAAGGACCCTTACAGAGAACAGAGGTTGGAGAAGACAGTACAGAGGACTATTACAGAGAGCAGAGGTTGGAGACTGGTGTGCAGAAGAACTGATGTAGAGAACAGAGGTTGGAGCCTGGAGTGCAGAAGGATCGTTGGGACGAGCAGAGTATGAAGACGAGGGTGTAGAAGGACTGTTGCAGAGAGCAGAGGTTGGAGACTGAGTTGCTGAAGGACTGTTTTAGAGAGCAGATGTTGGAGACTTGTGTGCAGAAGGACTGTTGCATAGAGCAGAGATTTGAGACTGAGGTACAGAAGGACTTTTACAGAGAGCAGAAGTTGGACACTGGGGTGCAGATGGATTATGGCAGAGAGCAGAGTTTTCAGACTGAAGTACAAAACAACTGTTTCAGAAAGCAGATGTTAAAGACTGGGGTTTACAAGGACTGTTGAGCGAGCAGAGGTTTCAAACTGGGGTGCAGAAGGATCGTTGCAGAGAGCAGAAGTTGGAGACTGAGGTGCAGAAGGATCGTTACAGAGAGCAGAGTTTGGAGACTGGGGTGCAGAAGGACTTTTACAGGGAGCACAGGTTGGACAATGGGGTGTAGAAGGAATGTTGCGGAGAGCAGAGGTTGGAGACTTGGGTGCAGAAGGACTGTTGCAGAAAGCAGAGTTTGAAGACTGAGGTGCAGAAGGACTGTTTCAGACGGCTGACTTTAGAGACTGAGTTTCAGAAAGATCTCACAGAGAAAAGAGTTTGGAGACTGAGGTGCAGAAGGACTGTTACATAGAGTGGAGTTTCGAGATTTAGGTGCAGAAGGATCTTTACAAGGAGAAGAAGTTGGAGACTGGGGTGCAGACGGACTTTTACAGAGAGAACAGGTTTGATACTGGGGAGCAGAAAGAATGTTGCAGAGAGCAGAGGTTGGAGACTGGGGTGCAGAAGGACTGCTGCTGAAAGCAGAGGTAGGAGACTAGGTGCAGAAGAACTGTTACAGAGAGCAGAGGTTGGAGACTGGGGTGCAGAAGGATTATTGCAGAAAGCAGAGTTTTCAGACTGAGGTACAGAAGGACTGTTGCTGAGAGCAGATGTTGTAGACTGGGTTGCACAAAGACTGTTGCAGATAGCAGAGTTTGGAGACTGGGGAGCAGAAGAATCATTGCAGAGAGCAGACGTTGGAGACTGGGGTGCAGATGGCCTGATAAAGAGAGCAGAAGTTGGAGACTGGGGTGCAGAAGGACTGTTGCAAAGAGCAGAGGTTGCAGACTGAGTTGCAGAAGGATGGTTACAGAGGGCAGGGTTTGAAGACTGTGATTCAAAACTACTGATACAGAAAGGAGAGGTTGGATACTGGGGTGCATAAGGACCCTTACAGAGAACAGAGGTTGGAGACTGTGGTACAGAAGGACTGTTACAGAGAGCAGAGGTTGGAGCGTGGGGTGCAGAAGAACTCAGTAGAGAACCGAGTTTGGAGACTGGGGTGCAGAAAGACTTTTACAGAGAGCACAGTTTGAAGACTGGGGTGCAGAAGGAATGTTGCAGAGAGCAGTGGTTGAAGACTTGGGTGCAGAAGGACTGATGCAGAAAGCAGGGTTTGGAGACTGAAGTTCAGAAGGACTGTTGCAGAGAGCAGAGGTTAAAGACTGGGGTGAAGAAGACAGTTACAGATAGCAGAGGTTGGAGACTGTGTTTCAGAAGGATCTTACAGAGAAAAGAGTTTGGATACTGCGGGGCAGAAGGACTGTTACAGAGAGCGGATGTTTGACACAGGGGTGCATAAGGATTATTACAGAGAGCAGAGGTTTGAGACCGGCGTGCAGACAGACTTTTACAGAGAGCATATGTTTGATACTGGGTGCAGAAGGAATGTTGCAGACAGCAGAGATTCGAGACTGGAGTTCACAAGTACTGTTACAGAGAGCAGAGGTTGGATACTGGGGTGCAGAAGGACTGTTACAGAGAGCAAAGTTTGGAGACTGGGGTGTAGAAGGACTGTTGCAGAAAACAGAGGTTGGAGACTGGGGTGCAGAAGGACCGTTTCAGAGAGCGGAGTTTGGAGACTAGGTTACAGAGGACTGTTAGAGCGAGCAGGGGTTGGAGACTGGTGTGCAGAAAGATCTTACAGAGAGCAGAGGTAGGCGACTGGGGTGCAGAAGGACTGTTTTAGAGAGCAGAGGTAGGAGACTGGGGTGCAGATGGATCGTTGCAGAGAGTAGAGGTTGGAGACTGTGGTGCAGACGGCCTCTTAGAGAAAGCAGATTTTGGAGACTGGGATGCAGAAGGCTTGTTACAGAGAGAAGAATTTGGAGACTGGGGTGCAGGAGGACTGTTAAAGAGAGCAGAGTTTGCAGACTTGTTTTCAGAAGGATCTTACAGAGAGCAGAGGTAGGAGACAGAGGTACAAAAAGACTGTTACAGAGAGCAGAGGTTGGAGACTGGGGTGCAAAGGGATTGTTGCAGAGAGCAGATTGTTCAGACTGAGGTACAAAAGAACTGTTGCAGAGAGCAGATGTTGGAGACTGGGTTGCACAAGGACTGTTTCAGGCAGCAGAGGTTGGAGACTGGGGTGCAGAAGGATCATTACAGAGAGTAGAGGTTGGAGACTGGGGTGCAGATGGACTAATACAGAGAGCAGAGGTTGGAGACTGGGGTTCCCAAGGCCTGTTACAGAGAGAAGAGGTTGGAGACTGGAGTGCAGAAGGATCTTACAGAGAGCAGAGGTTGGAGACTGAGGTGCAAAACCACTTTTTTAGAGAATAGAATTTGGGGACTGAGGTGCAGAAGGACCCTTGCAAAGAGCAGAGGTTGGAGACTGGGGTGCAGAAAAACTTTTGCAGAGAGCAGAGGTTTTAGACTTGGGTGTAGAAGGACTGTTACAGAGAGTAGAGTTTGGAGATTGCGGTCCAGAAGGACTGTTACAGAGAGCAGAGGTTGGAGACTTGGTGGAGAAGGACTGTTAAAGAGAGCAGAGTTTGGAGACTTTGGTGCAGAAGTCCTGTTACAGAGAGCAGAGGTTGGAGACTGCAGTACAGAAGGACTGTTACAGAGAGCAGATGTTGTAGACTGTGGTGCAGAAAGACTGTTGCAGAGAACAGTAGTTGGAGAATGGGGTGCATAAGGACTGTTGCTGAGAGAAGAGGTTGGAGACTGATGTGCAGAAGGATTGTTAGAGAGAGCATAAGTTGGAGACTGAGGTGCAGAAGAACTGTTACAGAGAGTAGAGTTTGGAGACATGGGTGCAGAAGGACTGATACACAGAGCATAGGTTGGAGACTGGGGTACAGAAGGAATGTTGCAGAGTCCAGAGTTTTAAACTGGCTTTCAGAAAAACTGTTGCAGAGAGCAGAGGTTGGAGACGGGGTGCAGAAGGACTGTTACAGAGAGCAAAGGTTGAAGCCTGTGGTGCAGAAGGACTGATACAGAAAGCAGAGTTTGGAGACGGGTATGAAGAAAGACCATTACAGAGATCAGAGGTTGGACACAGGTGTGCAGAAGGATCATACAGGAAGCAGAGGTTTGAGACTGGGGTGTAGAAGGAGTGTTGCAGAGGGCACAGGTTAGAGACTGGGGTGCAGAAGGACTGTTGCAGAGAGCAGAGGTTAAAGACTGTGGTGCAGAAGGACTGTTACAGAGAGCAGAGGTTGGAGACTGATGTGAAGAAGGACTGTTATAGAGAGCAGATTTTGGAGAATTGGGTGCAGGACTGATACAGAAAGCAGATGTTGGAGACTGGGGTGCAGAATTATTGTTGCAGACAGCAGAGTTTGGAGACTGGGTTCCAGAAGGACTCTTGCAGAGAGCAGAATTTGGAGACTGGGATGCATAAGGATTGTTGCAAAGAACAGAGTTTGAAGAGTGGGGTGAAGAAGGATCGTGGAAGAGAGCAGAATTTTCAGTTGAGGTGCAGAAGGACTAATGCAGAGAGCAGATGTTGGAGAGTGGGGTGCAGAAGGACTATTGCAGAGAGCAGAGGTTGGAGATTTGTATGCAGAAAGACTGTTCCAGAGAGGAGATGTTGGAGACTGGGGTGCAGAAAGCCTGTTACAGAGAGCAGAGTTTGGAGAAGGGGTGCAGAAGGACTGTTACAGAGAGCAGATTTTGGAGATTGGTTTGCAAAAGTATCTTCCAGAGAGTAGAGGTTGGATACTGAGATGCATAAGGACTGTTACAGAGAGTAGAGGTTGGATACTGAGGTGCAGATGGACAATTGCAGAGAGCAAAGTTTGAAGACTGAGGTGCAGAAGGACTGTTACAGAGAGCAGAGGTTGGTGACTGCGGTGCAGAAGAACTGTTACAGAGAGCAGATGTTGGGGACTGGGGTGCAGAAGGATTGTTTCAGAGAGCAGATGTTGGAGACTGAGGTGCTAAGGACTGTTGCAGGGATTAGATGATGAAGACTGGGGTTCAGTAGGACTGTAGCAGAGAGTAGACGTTGAAGAATATGGTGCAGAAGGACTGATACACAAAGCAGTGTTTGGAGACTGGGGTGCAGAAGGACCATTACAGGGAGCAGAGTTTGGAGACTGCGGTACAGAAGGACTGTTACAGAGAGCAGAACTCGGAGACTGGGGAGCAGAAGGACTGTTGCAGAGGACAGAGGTTGGGGACTGGGATGCAGAAGGATCCTTCCAGAGAGCAGAGGTTGGCAACTGGTGTGTAGAAGGACTGTTGCAGAGAGCAGAGTTTGGAGACTGAGGTGCAGAATGGCTGTTACAGGAAGCAGTGTTTGGAGACTGGGATGCAGAAAGACTGTTGCAGTAAGCAGAGGTTGGAGACTGGGTTGAAGAAGGAATGTTACAGAGAGCAGAGTTTGTAAACTGGGGTGCGGAAAGAATGTTACAAAGAGCAGACTTTGGAGACTGCAGTACAGAAGCACTGTTACACAGTGCAGATGTTTGAGACTGTGGAGCAGAAGGAGTGTTGCAGAGCAGATGTTGGATACTGGGGTGCAGAAGGACTGTTACAGATAGCAGAGGTTGGAGACTGTGGTGCAGAAGGACTGATACAGAAAGCAGATTTTGGAGACTGGGGTGCAGAAGGACCATTACAGAGAGCAGATATTAGAGACTGCAGTACAGAAGAATTGTTGTAGAGAACAAGGTTGGAGACTGGGGTGCATAGGGACCATTGCAGAGGACAGACGTTGGAGACTGCGGTGCAGAAGGAATGTTACAGAGAGCAGAGTGTGGAAACTGGGGTGCAGAAGAATCTTAAAGAGAGGAATGTTTGGAGACTTGGGTGCAGAACGATTGTTGCAGAGAGAAGAGGTTGGAGACTGGTGTGCAGAAGGATCGTTGCAGAGAGTAGATTATGGAGACTGTGGTATTGAAGGACTGTTCTAGAGAGCAGACGTTGGAGACTGGAGTGCAGGAGGACTGTTGCAGAGAGCAGTTGTTGAAGACTGAGGAGCAGAAAAACTGTTACAGAGAGCAGTGTTTGGAGACTGGGATGCAGAAGGACTAATACTGAGAGCAGAGTTTGGTGACTGGGGTCCAGAACGATCTTACAGAGAGGAAATTTTTGAGACTGGGGTGCAGAAGGATTGTTGCAGAGAGCAGACTTTGGAGACTGGGGTGCAGAAGGATCGTTGCAGAGAGTAGATTATGGAGACTGGTGTATAGAAGGACTGTTCTAGGGAGCAGAGTTTAGAGACTGGGGTGAAGGAGGAGTGTTGCAGAGAAAAGTTGTTGAATACTGAGGTGCAGAAAAAGTGTTAAAGAGATCTGTGTTTAGAGACTAAGGTTCAGAATGACTGTCGCAGAGAAGAGAGGTTGGAGACTGAGTGCAGAAGGACTGTGCAGAGTGCAGTGTTTGGAGACTGGGGTGCAGAAAGACTGTTACAGAGAATAGAGGTTAGAGTATGCTGTACAGAAGAACTGTTAAAGAGAGCAGAGGTTTGAGACAGGTGTGCAGAAGAATCTTACAGAGAGCAGAGGTTGGAGACTGGGGTGCAATAAGACTGATGCAGAGAGAAGATTTTGGAGAATGGGGTGAGGAAGGATTGTTGCAGAGAGAAGAGGTTGGATACTGAGGTGCAGAAGGCCTGTTACAAAGAGCAGAGCTTGGAGACTGTGGAGAAGATGACATGTAACACACAGCAGAGTTTGGAGACTGAGTGGCATAAGTATCTTACAGAGAGCAGAGGTTGGTGACTGAGTTGCAGAAGGACTGTTATAGCAGGCAGATTTTTGAGACTGTGGTGGAAAACGACTGATACAGAAAGCAGAGGTTGGATACTGGGGTGCATAAGGACCCTTACAGAGAGCAGATGTTTGAGACTAGGGTGCAGAAGAACTGTTGAAGAGAACAGAGGTTGGAGATTGGGGTGCAGAAGGATCGTTGCAGCGAGCAGAGTATCGAGACTAGGGGGTAGAAGGACTGTTGCAGAGAGCAGAAGTTGTAGACTGGGGTGTAGAAGGACCGTTGCAGAGACCAGAGGTTGGAGACTGGGTTGCAAAAGGACTGTTACAGAGAGCAGCCTTTGGAGACTGGGGTGCAGAAGGATTGTTGCAGAGAGCAGATTTTGGAGACTGTGGTGCAGTAGGATCGGTATAGAGAGCAAACATTGGAGACTGTGGTGCAGAAGGACTTTTACAAAAAGCACAGGTTGAAGACTGGAATGCAGTAGGACTTTTACAGAGAGCACAGGTTGGAGACTCATGTGCAGAAAATCTATTGCACAGAGGTAATTTTGGAGACTGCGTTGCAGAAGGAGTGTTGCAGAGAGCAAAGATTGGAGATTGAAATGCAGAAGGACCCTTACAGAGAGCAGAGTTTCGAGACTGCTTTTCAGAAGTACTTCTACAGAGAGCAGAGGTTGGAGACAGGTGTGCAGAAGGACAGTTACAGAGAGCACAGATGGAGACTGGGGTGCAAAAGAAATGTTGCAGAGAGCAGAAGTTGGAGACTGCGTTGAAGAAGGACCATTGCAGAGAGCAGCAGTTGGAGACTGAAGTGTGAAGAACTGTTAAAGAGAGCAGAGTTTGGAGACGGGGGTGCAGAAGAACGGATACAGAAAGCAGACGTTGGAGCTTGGGGTGCAAAAGGACCGTTACAGAGAGCAGATGTTGGAGACTGGGGTACAGAAGGAGTGTTACTGAGAGCAGAGTTTGGAGACTTGAGTGCAGAAGGACTGATGCAGAGAACAGAGTTTGGAAACTGGGGTGCAGAAGAAACTTTGCAGAGAGAAGAAGTTGGAGACTGAGGTGAAGAAAGATCGTTGCAGAGAGAAGAGGATGAAGACTGGGTGCAGAAGTTCTTTTACAGAGAGCAGAGTTTGGAGAGTGGGGTGCAGAAGCAGTGTTACAGATAGCACAGTTTCGAGACAGGGTTGCAGAAGGATCTTACAGAGAGCATTTTGGAGACTGAGTTTTAGAAGGACTGTTTCAGAGAGCAAAGGTTGGAAACTGCGGTCCAGAATGATTGTTTCAGAGTGCAGAGTTTTCAGACTGATGTGCAGAAAGACTGTAGTAGAGACCACATATTGGATCATGGGGTGCAGAAGGACTCTTACAGAGAGCAGAGTTTGGAGACTGGCGTGCAGAAGAATCGTTGCAGAGAGCACAGGTTCGGGAGTGGGGTGCAGAATGCCTGTTACAGAGAGCAGAGTTTGGAGACTGGGGTGTAGAAGGACTGTTACACTGAGCAGAGTTTGACGAATGGTTTTCAGAAGGATCTTACAGAGAACAGAGTTTGGAGACGGAGGTGCAGAAGGACTTTTGTAGAGTATAGAGGTTGGAGACTTAGGAGCAGAAGGACTGTTGTAGAGAGCAGAGGTTGGAGACCGAGGTCCAGAGGATTGTTACAGAGATCAGAGTGTGGAGACTGGGGAGAAGAAGGAGTGTTACAGAGAGCAGAGTTTGGAGATTGGGGTGCAGTAGAACTGTTACCTGGAGAAGAGGTTGGAGACTGCAGTACAGAAGGACTGTTACAGAGAGCAGATCTCGGAGACTGGGGAGCAGAAAGACTGTTGCAGAAGACAGATGTTTGAGACTCCGGTGGAGAAGGAATGTTACAGAGAGCAGAGTTTGGAAACTAGAGTGCAGAAGGATTTTACAAAGAGAAGAGATTGGAGACTGTGTTGCAGAAGGACTGATGCAGAGAGCAGACGTTGGTAACTGGGGTCCAGAAGGATCATTGCAGAGAGCACAGTTTTGAGACTGGGGTGCAGGAGGACTGTTCCAGAGAGTAGATGTTGGAGACTGGGGTCTAGAAGAACTGTGGCAGAGAGCAGATTTTAGAGATTGGGGTGAAGAAGGACTTACACAGAGCAGAGTTTGGAGACTGAGGTGCAGAAGGACTGTTTCAGAGAGCAGTGTTTGGAGACTGGGGTGCAGAGGACTGTGACAGAGAGCAGAGTTTGGAGCCTGGGGTTCAGATGGATCTTACAAAGAGCAGAGTTTTGAGATTGGGGTGCAAAAGGACTGTTGCAGAGAGCAGATTCTGGATAGTGGGGTGGAGAAGAATTGTTGCAGAGAGAAGAGGTTGGAGACTGGGGTGCAGAAGGCGTGTTACAGAGAGGAGAGTTTGGAGACTGGGTGGCAGAAATCATGTTACAGAGAGCAGAGTTTGGAGACTGTTGTGCAGAAGGATTGTTTCAGAATGCAGAGTTTAAAGACTGGGTTGTAGAAGGATCTTACAAAGAGCAGAGTTGGGAGAATGAGGTTCAGAAGGACTGTTACAGAGAGCAGAAGTATGAGACTGTGGTGCAGAAAGGTTCTTGCAGTGAGCAGACTTTTTAGAGTGAGGTGCAAAAGGACTGTTGCACAGAGCAGATATTAGAGACTGGGGTGTACAAGGACTGTTGCAGAGAGCAGAGGTTGGAGACTTTGGTGAAGAAGGATCGTTGCAGAGAGCAGAGGTTGGAGACCGGTTGGCAGAAGCACTGTTACAGAGAGCAGAGTTTGAAACTGGGTTGCAGAAGGATCTTACAGACAGCAGAGGTTGCAGACAGGGGTGCAGAAGGATTGTTACAGAGAGCAGAGCTTAAAGACTGTGGTCCAGAAGGACTCTTGCAGAGAGCAGACGTTGGAGACTGGGGTTCAAAAAGATCATTGCAGAAAGCAGAGTTGGAGACTCAGGTGTAGAAGGACAGTTGCAGAGAGCAGATATTGGAGACTGGGGTGCAGACGGACTGTTGCAGAGAGTAGAGGTTGGAGAGTGGGGTTCAGAAAGACTGTTGCAGAGAGCAGAGGTTGGAGAATGAGGTGCAGAAAAACTGTTACAGAGAGCAGAGTTTGGAGACTGGGATGCAACAGGACTGTTACAGAGAGCAGAGGTTGGAGACTGGGGTTTAGATGGATCTTACAGAGAGCAGATTTTTGAGACTCTGGTGCAAGAGGACTGTTGCAGAGAGCAGAGGTTGGAGACTGGTGTGAAGAAGAATCTTTGCAAAGAGAAGTGTTTGGAGACTAGGGTGCAGAAGGCCTTTTACAGAGAGCAGTGGTTGGAGACTGGGTTGCAGAAGTCCTGTTGCAGAGAGCAGAGGTTGGAGACTGTTGTACAGAAGGACGATTACCGAGTGCAGAGTTTAAAGACTGGGTTGCAGAAGGATCTTTCAGAGAGCAGAGTTGGGAGACTGAGGTGCAGAAGTTTCGTTGCATAAAGCAGAGTTTTCCCACTGAAGTGCAGAATGACTGTTGCAGAGAGCAGATATTGGAGACTGGGGTGCAGAAGGACTGTTTCAGAGAGCAGAGGTTGGAGACTGGTGTGAAGAAGGATTGTTAACACAGTAGAGTTTGTAGACTGGGTTTCAGAAGGATGCTACAGAGAGCAGAGGTTGGAGACTGAATTGCAGAAGGACTGTTACAGAGAGTAGAGGTTGGAGACTGTGGTGCAGAAAGACTGTTGCAGAGAACAGAGTTTGGAGACTGAGGTGCAGAAGGATAGATATAGTGAAAAGCGGTTCGAGACTGCGCTTCAGACAGACTGATACAGAAAGCAGTGGTTAGAGACTGGGCTGTAGAAGGACCGTTACAAAGAGCAAAGGTTGGAGACTGCGGTAGAGAATGACCAGATGTCAGAGAGTGGGGAGCAGAAGGACTGTTGCAGAGGACAGAGTTTTGAGACTGGGGTGGAGAAGGAATATTACAGAGTGCAGAGTCTGGAATCTGGAGTGCACAAGAATCTTACAAAGAGCAGAGGTTGGAGACTGTGGTGCAGAAGGACTGTTGAAGAGAGCAGACGTGGGAGACTGGGGTCCAGAAAGAGCGTTGCAGATAGCAGAGTTTGGAGACTGGGGTGCAGAAGGACTGTTTCAGAGAGCAGATGTTTTAGACTGGGGTGCAGAAGGACTGGTACAGAGAGCAGATGTTTTAGACTGGGGTGCAGAAGGACTGTTACAGAGAGCAGAGGTTGGAGACTGAGGTGCAGAAGGACTGTTACAGAGAGCAGAGGTTGGAGACTGGAGTGCATGAGGATCTTACAGAGAGCAGAGTTTCGAGACTAGGATTCAGAAGCACTGTTGCCAAGAGCAGAGTCTGGAGACTGCGTTGTAGATAGGTCTTACAAAGAGCAGAGTTAAGAGACTGAGGTGCAGAAGGATCATTGCCGAGAGCACAGATTTCAGACTGAGTTGCAAAAGGACTGTTGCAGAGAGCAGATATTGAAGACTGGGATGCAGAAAGACTGTTGCAGAGAGCAGAAGTTAAAGACTGGGGTTAAGGAGGGTCGTTGCAGTGAGCAGAGTTTTCAGACTGAGGTGCAAGACAGACTGTTGCAAAGAGCAGATGTTGGAGACTAGGTACAGAAGGATTTTTGCAGAGTGCAGAGGTTGGAGACTTTGGTGAGAAAGGATCTTTGATGAGAGCAGAGGTTGGAGAGCTGTGTGCAGAAGCACTGTTACAGAGAGCAGAGTTTGGAGACTGGTTTTCAGAAGGATATTACAGAGAGCAGAGGTTGCAGACAGGGGTTTAGAAGAATTGTTACAGAGAGCAGAGGTTGAAGACTTTGATGTAGAAGGACTGTTACAGAGAGAATAGGTTGGAGTCTGAGGTGTAGAAGGACTGCTACAGAGAGCAGAGTTTGGAGACTCATGTGCAGAAGGACTGTTACAGGAAGCAGAGTTTGGAAATTGGGGTGCAGAGGGACCGTTAAGGAGAGCAGATGTTGGAGACTGCGGTATAGGATTGTTTCCGAGAGCAGAGGTTGGAGATCGGGGTGCCGCAGTACCCTCAAAGAAAGCAGAGGTTACAGACTGCGGTGGAGAAGGAATGTTAGAGAGAGCAGATTTTGGAAAATGGCATGCAGAAAAATGTTACAGAGAGCAGAGTTTGGAGACTGTGGTTTAGAATGACTGTTGCAGAGAGCAGATTTTGGAGACTGGGGTGCAAAGGACTGTTGCAGAGTGCAGAGGTTGAAGAATGGGGTGCAGAAGGACTGTTGCAGAGAGCAGAGGTTGAAGACTGAGGTGCTGAAGGACTGTTACAGAGAGCAGAGGTTGGAGACTGCGGTGCAGAAGGATGGTTACAGAGAGCAGAGGTTGGAGACTGGGATGCAGAAGGACTGTTTTAGAGAGCAGAGGTTTGAGAATGGTGTGGAGAAGAATCGTTGCAGAGACAAAAATTTGGAGACTTAGGTGCAGAAGGTCTGTTACAGAGAGCAGTGGTTGGAGACTGGATTGATGAAGAATCTTACAGAGAGCAGAGATTGGAGACTGAGGTGCAGAGGGACTGTTACCGAGAGCAGTGGTTGGAGACTGGGGTGCAGAAGGATCATGCAGAGAGCCGAATTTTCAGACTGAGGTGCAGAAGGACTGTTACAGAGAGCATAGGTTGGAGACTGAGGTTTAGAAGGACTGTTACAGAGAACAGAGTTTGGAGACTCAGGTGCAGAAGGACTTACAGGAAGCAGATTTTAAAAATTGGTGTGCAGAAGGACCGTTAAGGAGAGCAGAGTTTGGAGACTGCTGTATAGGACTGTTACCGAGAGCAGACGTTGTAGACTGGTGTGCAGAAGGACTCTTACATAGAGAACAGGTTGAGACTGAGGTGCAAAAGGATAGATACAGAGAACAGAGGTTGGAGACTGGGATTCAGACAGAATGATACACAAAGCGGAGTTTGGAGACTGGGGTGTAGAAGGACCATTACAAAGAGCAGAAGTTGGAGACTATGGTACAGAAGGACTGTTACAAAGAGCAGATCTCAGAGACTGGGGAGCAGAATGACGGTTGCATAAGACAGATGTTGGAGACTGGGGAGGAGAAGGAATGTTACAGTGAGCAGAGTTTTCAGACTGAGGTGCAGAAGGACTGTTGCAGAGAGCAGATGTTGGAGACTGTGGTGCAGAAAGTTCATTGCAGAGAGCAGATTTTGGAGACTGGGGTGCAGAAAGTTCATTGCAGAGAGCAGATTTTGGAGACTGGGGTGCAGAAGGACTGTTGCAGATCGCAGAGTTTGGAGTCTGGGGTGCAGAAGGACTGTTGCAGAGAGCAGATGTTTTAGACTGGGGTGCAGAAGGACTGTTACAGAATGCAGAGGTTGGAGGCTGAGGTGCAGAAGGACTGTTACAGAGAGCAGATTTTAGAGACTTGGTTGCTGAATGACTGTAACAAAGAGCAGAGGTTGGAGACTGAGGTTCAGATATATCTTACAGAGATCAGAGATTGGAGACTAGGGTGCAAACGGACTGTTGCAGAGAGTAGATGTAGGAGACTTGGTTGGAGAAGAATCGTTGCAGAGAGAAGAGGTTGGAGACTGGGATGCAGAAGGCCTATCACAGAGAGCAGAGTTTGGAGACTGGGGTCCAGAAGTCCTGTTTCAGAGAGCAGAGGTTGGAGACTGTTGTGCAGAAGGACTTTAAACAGTGCAGAGTTTAAAGACTGGGTTGCAGAAGGATCAAACAGAGAGTACAGTTGGGAGACTGAGGTGTAGAAGGACTGTTACAGAGAGCAGAGGTAGGAGACTTGGGTGCAGAAGGGTCGTTGCAGAGAGCAGAGGTTTCAGACTGAGGTGCAGAATTACTGTTGCAGAGAGAAGATGTTGAAGGCTGGGGTGCAGAAGGTCTGATGCAGAGAGCAGATGTTGGTAACTAGGGTGCAGAAAAACTGTTGTAGATAGCAGAGGTTGGAGACTGGGGTGCAAAAAGACTGTTGCAGAGAGCAGAGTTTGAAGAATGAGGTGCAGAAGTCCTGCTACAGAGAGCAGAGGTTAAAGACTCTGGTGCAGAAGGACTGTTACAGAGAGCAGAGGTTGGATACAGGGGTGCAGAAGAATATTACAGAGAGCAGAAGCTGGAGACTGAGGTGCAGATGGACTGTTGCAGAGATCAGAGGTTGGAGACTGGGGTGCAGAAGGACTGTTGCAGAGAGTATTGGTTGGAGACTGGGTGCAGAAGGATCGTACAGAGAGCAGAGGTGTCAGACTGAGTTGCAGAAGGACTGTTGCAGAGAGCAGAGGTTGAAGAATGAGGTGCAGAATGACTGTTATGGAGAGCAGAGGTTGTAGACTGGGGTGCAGAAGGACAGTTAGAGAGAGCAGAGGTTGGAGACTGGGTGCAGAAGGATCGTGCAGAGAGCAGAGGTGTCAGACTGAGTTGCAGAAGGACTGTTGCAGAGAGCAGAGGTTGAAGAATGAGGTGCAGAAGGACTGTTATGGAGAGCAGAGGTTGTAGACTGGGGTGCAGAAGGACAGTTAGAGAGAGCAGAGGTTGGAGACTGGGGTGCAGAAGGACTGTTGCAGAGATCACAGGTTGTCGACTGTGGTGCAAAAGGACTGTTGCTGAGAACAGAGGTTTGAGACTTGTGTGGAGAAGAATCGTTGCAGAGAGAAGAAATTTGGAGACTTGGGTGAGATTGTCTGTTACAGAGAGCACTGCTTGGAAACTGGGTTGATGAAGGATCTTACAGAGAGCAGAGGTTGGGACTGAGGTGCAGGGGGACTGTTACCGAGAGCAGTGGTTGGAGACTGGGGTGCAGAAGGATCGTGCAGAGAGCAGAATTTTCACACTGAGGTGCAGAAAAACTGTTGCAGAAATCAGAGGTTGGAAACTGGGGTGCAGTAGGATCATTGCAGAGAGCAGAGGTTGGAGACTGAGGTGCAGAAGGCCCGTTACGGAGAGCAGAGGTTAAAGACTGCAGTACAAAAGGACTGTTACACAGAGCAGAGGTTGGAGACTGTTGTGCAGAAGGACGGTTACAGAGTGCAGAGTTTAAAGACTGGGTTGCAGAAGGATCTTACAAAGAGCAGAATTGGGAGACTGAGGTGCAGAAGGATGTTACAGACAGCAGAGGTAGGAGACGGGGTGCAGAAGGTTCTTTGCAGACAGCAGAGTTTTTAGACTGAGGTGCAGAAGGACTGTGCAGAGACCAGATTTTGGAGACTAGAGTGCAGAAGGACTGTTGCAGAAAGCAGAGGTTGTACACTGGTGTGAAGAAAGACTGTTACAGAGAGCAGAGTTTGGAGACTGGGTATTAGAAGGATCCTACAGAGAACAGAGTTTAGAGACTGAAGTGCAGAAGGACTGTTACAGAAAGTAGCGGTTGGACACTGAGGTGCAGTAGGATCCTTCAGAGAAGAGAGTTTGGAGACTGAGGTGCAGAAGAATTGTTACAGAGAGTAGAGTTTGGAAAATGGGTGCAGAAGGTCTGTTGCATAGAGCAGAGGTGGGAGACTGGGGTGCAGAAGACTGTTGAAGACAGCAGAGGTGGGAGACTGGGGTGCAGAAAGACTGTTGCCGAGAGCAGAGGTTAGAGACTGAGGTGCAGAAGGACTCGTAGAGAGAGCAGATGTTTGAGACTGGGGTGCAGAAGGACTGAGGTAGAAAGCCGAGATTGGATTCTGGGGTGCAGAAAGACCATTACAGAGAGCAGAGGTTAAAGACTGCAGTACAGAAGGACTGTTGCAGAGGGCAGAGTTTGGAGACTGGGGTGCAGAAGGACTGTTGCCGAGAGTAGATGTTGGAGACGGAGGTTCGGAAGTCCAGTTACATAGAGCACATGTTGGTGACTGGGGTGCAGGAGGATCGTTGCAAAAAGGAGACCTTTGAGACAAGGATGCAGAAGGATCTTACAGAGAGAAAAAATTAGAGACTGAGGTGCAGAAGGAGTGTTGCAGAGATAAGAGGTTGGAGACTGGCGTGCAGTAGGATCATTGCAGAGAGCAGAGGTCGGAGTTTCGTGTGCACAAGGATCGTTGCAGAGAGCAGAGGTGGAGACTGGGGTGCAGAAGGCCAGCTACAGAGAGCAGAGTTTGGAGACTGGCGTGCAGAATGCCTGTTACAGAGAGGACAGCTTGGATACTCGGGTGCAGAAGGACTTTTATAGAGAGAAGAGTTTAGAGACTGGGTTGCTGAAGGATCTTACAGAGGGCAGAGGTTGGAGACTGAGGTGCAGGTGGACTGTTACAGAGAGCAGTGGTTGGAGACTGGGTGCAAAGGATCGTTCAGAGAGCAGAGGATTCAGACTGAGGTTCAGAAGGACGGTTACAGAGAGCAGAAGTTGGAGACTGAGTTGTAGAAGGACTGTTACAGAGAGCAGAGTTTGAAGACTCAGGTGCAGAAGGGACTGTTACAGGTAGCAGAGTGTAATAACTGGGGTGCAGAAGGACCGTTAAAGAGAGCAGAGGTTGGAGACTGTGGTATAGGACTGTTACCGAGAGCAGAGGTTGGAGACTAGGATGCAGAAGGACTCTTAGAGACAGAAGATTTGGAGACTGGGGTGCAGATGGACTGATACAGAAAGCAGAGATTGGAGTCTGGGGTGCAGAAAGACCGTTACAGAGAGCAGATGTTGGAGACTGCAGTACAGAAGGAGAATTGCAGAGAGCAACGTTTGGAGACTGGTGTGCAGATGGACTCTTACATAGAGCACCAGTTGGAGACTGAGCTGCAGCATTATAGATACAGAGAACAGAGTTTGGAGACGGGGTTAAAATTGACTGATACAGAAATAAGAGTTTGGAGACTGGGGTGTAGAAGGACTGTTACAGAGAGCAGATCTCGGAGACTGGGGAGCTGAATGACTGTTGCAGAGGACAGAGGTTGTTGACTAGGGTGGAGACGGAATGTTACAGAGAGCCAGAGTTTGGAAATTGGAGTGCAGACGGATCTTAAAAAGAGCAGAGGTTGGAGATGGTGGTGCAGAAGGACTGTTGCAGAGAGCAGACATTGGATACTGGGGTCCAGAAGGATCGCTGTAGAGAGCAGAGTTTGGAGACTAGGGTGTAGAAGGACTGTGGAAGAGAGCAAATGTTGGAGACTGGGGTGGAAAAGGAAAGTTGCAGAGAGCAGCGTTTGGAGACTGGGGTGCAGAAGGACTATAACAGAGAGTAGAGGTTGGAGACTGGGGTTCACATGGATCTTACAGAGAGCAGAGTTTGGAGACTGGGGTGCAAAAGGAGTGTTGCAGAGAGCAGATGTTGGAGACTTTGGTGGAGAAGAATCGTTGCAGAGAGAAGAGGTTAGAGACTGAGGTGCAGAAGGCCTTTTACAGAGAGCAGAGTTTGGAGACTGGGTTGCAGAAGTCCTGATACAGAGAGCAGAGGTTGGAGACTGTTGTGCAGAAAGACTGTTAAAGAATGCAGAGTTTGAAGACTGTGCTGCAGAAGGATTATAAAAAGAGAAGAGTTGGGAGACTGAGGTGAAGGAGGACTGTTACAGAGAGCAGAAATAAGAGACTGGGGTGCAGAAGGGTCGTTGAAGATAGCAGAGTTTTCAGATTGAGATGCAGAAGAACTGTTGCAGAGAGCAGATTTTGAAGACTGGGGTGCAGAAGGTCTGTTGCAAAGAGCAGATGTTGGTAACTAGGGTGCAGAAGGACTGTTGTAGAGAGCAGAGGTTGGAGACTGGGGTGCAGAATTACTGTTGCAGAGAGCAGAGGTTGGAGACTGAGGTACCAAAGTCCTGTTACAGAGAGCAGAGGTTGGAGACTCGGCTACAGATGGATTTTTACAGAGAGCAGAATTTGGGTACGGGGGTGTAGAAGGATCTTACAGAGAGCAGAATTTGGAGACTGAGGTGCAGAGGACTGTTGCAGAGATCAGAGTTTGGAGACTGGGGTGCAGTAGGGTCCTTGTAGAGAGCAGAGGTTGGAGACTGGGGTGCAGAAAAATCGTGCAGAGAGCAAAGTGTCAGACTGAGGTGCTGAAAGTCTGTTACAGAGAGCAGAGTTTGGAGACTGAAGTGTAGAAAGACTGTTACAGAGAGCAGAGTTTGGAGACTGCGGTATAGAAGAAGTGTTACAGAGAGCAGAGGTTGAAGACTGGGGTGCATTATGACTGTTACAGAGAGAAGTTTTTGAAGATTGGGGTACAGAAGGATCGTGCAGAGAACAGAGGTGTCAGACTGAGGTTCTGAAGGACTGTTACAGAGAGCAGAGGTTCGAGACTGAGGTGTAGAAGAACTGTTACAGAAAGCAGAGGTTGGAAACTGGGGTGCAGAAAGACCGTTACAGAGACCAGAGTTTGGAGACTGCGGTATCGAAAAACTGTTACAGAGAGCAGAGGTTGGAGACTGGGGTGCAGAAGGAATGTTACAGAGAGCACAGGTTGGAGACTGCTGTACAGAAGGACTGTTACAGGAGAAGATGTTGGAGACTGGGAAGCAGAAGGACTGTTGAAGAGGACAGAGCTTGAAAACTGGGGTGCCACAGGACAATTGCGGAAAGCAGAGGTTAAAAACTGGGGTGGAGAAGGAATGTTACAGAGATCAGAGTTTGGAATCTGGAGTGCAGAAATATCTTACTGAGAGCAGAGGATGGAGACTGTGGTGCAGAAGGACTGTTAACGAGAGCAGAGGTTGGAGACTGAGGTGCAGAAATACTGTTGCAGAGAGCAGAAGTTGGAGACTGGGGTGGAGAAGGACTGTTGCAGAAAGCAGAGGGTGTAGACTGGAGTGCAGAAGGGCTGTTCAAGAGAGCAGAGGTTGGAGACTGAAGTGCAGAAGTCCTGTTACAAAGAGCAGAGGTTGGAGACTGAGGTGCAGGAGAATTGTTACAGAGAACAGAATTTGGAGACTGGGGTGCAGAAGGACTGTTGCAGAGAGCAGAGGTTTGAGACTGGGGTGCAGAAGCACTGTTGCCGAGAGCTTAGGTTGGAGACTGAGGTGCAGAATAACTCTTAGAGAGAGCAGAATTTTGAGACTGGGGTTCAGAAGAACTGATACAGAAAGCAGAGTTTAGAGTCTGCGGTGCAGAAAGACCATTACAGAGAGCAGTGTTTGGAGACTGGGTGCAGAAGGACTGTTACAAAAGTAGAGTTTGAAGACTGGGTTGCTGTAGGATCTTCCAGAGAGCACAGGTTGGAGACTGAGGTGCATGTGGACTGTTACAGAGAGCAGTGTTTGGATACTGGGGTGCAGAAGGATCGTGCAGAGAGCAGAGGTTTCAGACTGAGGTGCAGAAGGACTGTTACAGAGAGCAGAGGTTGGAGACTGAGGTGTAGAAGGATTGTTACAGAGAGCAGAGTTTGGAGACTCAGGTGCAGAAGGACTGTTACAGGAAGCAGAATTTGGAAACTGGGGTGCAGAAGGACCGTTACAGAGAGCAGTGGATGGAGACTGAGATGCAGAAGGACTCTTACATAGAAAACAGGTTTAAGACGGAGGTGCAGAAGGATAGATACAGAGAACAGAGTTTGGAGACTGGGGTTCAGAGAGACTGATACAGAAAGCAGAGGTTGGAGAATGGGGTCTAGAAGGACCGTTACAAAGAGCAGAGTTTGTAGACTGCAGTACAGAAGGACTGTTACGTAGAGCAGATCTCGGAATCTGGGGAGCAGAAGGACTTTTGCAGAGAGCAGATGTTGGTAACTAGGGTGCAGAAGGACTGTTGTAGAGAGCAGAGTTTGGAGACTGACGTGCAGAAGTCCTGTTACAGAGAGCAGAGGTCGGAGACTTGGGTGCAGAAGGACTCTTATAGAGAGCTGAGGTTTGAAACAGGGCTGCAGAAGCATCTTACAGAGGTCAGAATTTGGCGACTGAGGTGCAGAAGGACTGTTGCAGAGAGCAGTGTTTGTAGACCAAGGTGCAGCAGGACTTTTACAGAGATCAGAGTTTGGAGACTATGGTGCAGAACGATAGTTGCAGAGAACAGACTTTTCGGACTGAGTTGCAGAAGGACTTTTGTAGAGAGCACATGTTGGAGATTTGGGTACAGAAGGACTGTTGCAGAGAGCAGGGGTTTGAGACAGGGGTGCAGAAGGATTCTTGTAAAGAGCAGAGGTTGGAGACTGGGGTGCAGAAGGATTGTTAAAGAGAATAGACATCGGAGACTGGGGTGCAGAAGGCCTGTTACAGAGAGCAGAGTTTGGAGCAGGGTTGCAGAAGTACTTTTACACTGAGTAGAGTTTGTAGAATGAGGTGCAGAAGGACCGTTGCAGAGAGCAGAGGTTCGATACTGAGGTGCATAAGGATTGTTACATAGAGCAGAGGTTGGAGACTGGGTTGCAGCGGGACTACTGCAGAGAGTAGAGGTTGGACATGGGGTGTAGAAGGACCGTTACAGAGAGCAGATTTTGGAATCTGCCCTACAGAAGGACTGTGACAGACAATAGAGTTTGGAGACTGGTGTGAAGATGGACTGTTTCAGAGTGCAGACCATGGTGACTGGGGTGCAGAAGAACTGTTGCAGAGAGCAGAGGTTGGAGACTGTGGTGCAAAAGAACTGTCGCAGAGAGCAGAGGTTGGAGACTGGGGAGCACCAGGACTCTTACAGAGAGCAGAGGTTGGAGACTGGAGTGCCGAAGGACTTTTGCAGAGAACTGAGGTTGGAGAATGGGGTGCAAAAGTATCATTGCAGAGAGCAGAGGTTTGAGACTGGGGTGCAAAATTATTGTTATTGAGAGCAGAGGTTGGAGACTTGGGTGCAGAAGGACTGTTACAGAGAGCAGATTTTGGAGACTGCACTACAGGAGGACTGTTAAAGAGAGCAGAGGTTGGAGACTGGTGTGGAGAAGGACTATTTCAGAGTGCAGACCTTGGAGACTGTGGTGCAGAAGAACTGTTGCAGAGAGCAGAGTTTAAAGACTGAGGTACAGAAGAAATGTTGCAGAGAACAGAGTTTGGAAACTGTTGTGCAGAAGGAATGATAGAGAAAGGAGAGTTTGGAGACTGTGGTGCAGAAAAAAGTTACAGAGAGCAGAGTTGTGGACTGCGGTACAGAAGGACTGTTACAGAGAGCAGATTTGGAGACTGGGGAGCAGAAGGACTGTTACAGAGAGCAGAGGTTGGAGACTGGGTAGCAGAAGGACTGTTACAGAGAGCAGAGGTTGGAGACTGGGAGCAGAAAGAATGTTACAGAGAGCAGATTTGGAAACTGGGGTGCAGAAGGATCTTACAGAGAGCACAGGTTGGAGGCAGGGGTGCAGAAGCACTGTTCAATAGAGCCGATTTCGAGACTGAGGTGCAGAAGGACTGTAACAGAAAGCAGATTTTGGAGACTGGGGTGCACAAAGACCGTTGCAGAGAGCAGAGTTTCAGACTGAGCTTCAGAAGGACTGTTGCAAATAGCAGATGTTAGAGACTGGTGTGCAGAAAGACTTTTGCAGAGAGCAGAGATTGGAGAATGGGGTGCAAAAGAATCGTTGCAGAGAGCAGAGGTTGGAGACTGGGGTGCAGAAGTATTGTTACAGAGGGCAGAGGATGGAGACTGGGGTACAGAAGGACCCTTACACAGAGCAGAGTTTTGGAAACTGTGGGACAGAAGGACTGTTATAGAGAGCAGAGTTTGGAGACTATGGAGCAGAAAGACAGTTACACAGAGAAGAGATTAGAGACTTGGGAGCAGAAAAATTATTACAGGGAGCAGAGTTGTGAAACTGGGGTTGCAGAAGGATCTCACAGAGAGCAGAGGTTGGAGACTGAGGTGCAGAAAGACTTTTACAGAAAGTAGTGTTTAAAGACTGGGGTGCACAAGGATCTTTGCAGAGAGCAGAGTTGTCAGACTGAGGTGCAGAAGAACTGTTGTAGGCAGCAGATTTTGGAGACTGGGGTGCAGAACTACTTTTGCAGAGAGCAGAGTTTGGAGACTAGGGTGCAAAAAGATTGTTGTAGACAGCAGACTTTTGAGACTGGGGTGCAGAAAGATTGTTACAGAAAGCAGTGTTTGGAAACTGTGGTGAAGAAGAAATATTGCAGAGATCAGAGTTTGGTAACTGAGGTGAAGAAGGATTGTTACAGAGAACAGAAGTTGGAGCCTGGGGTGCAGTAAGACTTTTGCAGAGAGCAGAATTTGGAGACTGGGGTTTAGAAGGACTGTTGCAGAGAGCAGAGGCTGGAGACTGGGGTGCAGAAGGATCGTTGGAGAGAACAGAGTTTTTAGATTGAGGTGCAGATTGACTGTTTCAGAGAGCAGAGGTTGGAGATATGGGTGCAAAAGGACTGTTGCATAGAGCACATGTTGGATACTGGGGTGCAGAAGGATCGTTGCAGAGAGAAGAGGTTGGAGACTGGGGTGCAGAAGGATCGTTGCAGATAGCAGAAGTTTGAGACTGGGGTGCAGAAGCCCTGTTACAGAGAGTAGACTTACGAAACTGAGGTGCAGATGGATCGTAGCAGAGAGCTGAGTTTGTAGACTGAGGTGCAAAAGGACTGTTACAGAGAGCAGAGATTGGAGACTGGGGTGCAGAAGGATCTTTGTAGAGAACAGAGTTTTCAGACTGACTTGCAGAAGAACTCTTAAAGAGAGTAGAGTTTATAGACTAAGTTCACAAGAATCTTACTGAGAGCAGAGGTTGTAGAGAGAGGTGGAGCAGGACTGTTACAGAGAGCAGAGGTTGGAGACTGGGGTGCAGAAGGATCCTTGTAGAGAACAGAGTTTTCAGACTGAGGTGCAGAAGGACTTTTGCAGAGAGCACATGTTGAAGACTGAGGTGCAGAAGGACTCTTGCATAGAGAAGATGTTGGACACTGGGGTGCAGAAGGATCATTGTAGAGAGCAAAATTATGAGACTGGGGTGCAGAAGGATTTTTATAGAGAACAGAGTTGGGAGACTGGGGTGCAGAAAGCCTGTTACAGAGAGCAGAATATGGAGAAGATGTTCAAAAGTACTTTTACACGGAGTAGTTTTTGGAGACTGAGGTGCAGAAGGACCGTTGCAGAGAACAGATGTTGGAGACTGAGGTGCAGAAGGATTGTTACATAGAGCAGAATTTGGAGACTGGGATGCAGAGGGACTGTTGTAGACAGAAGAGGCTGGACACTGGGGTGTATAAGGACTGTTGCTGAGAGCACAGGTTCAGATTGGGGTGCAGAAGGACTGTTGCAGCGAGCAGAGGTTGGAGACTGGGTTACAGTAGAACTGTTACAGAGGAAGAGGTTGGAGATTTGGTGCAGAAGGACTGTTGCAGAGAGCAGATGGTGGAGACTGGGATGCAGAAGGACTGTTGCAGAGAGCAGAGTTTGTAGACTGAGGTGCAGAAAGTCTGTTACAGAGAGCGGAGGTTGAAAATTGTGGTGCAGATGGACTGATACAGTAAGCAGAGTTTGGAGACTGGGGTGCAGAAGGACTCTTAAAGAAAGCAGGTTTTGGAGATAGGGTTGCAGAAAGATCTTACAGAGAGCAGAGGTTGGAGACTGAGGTACAGCAGAATTGTTACAGAGAGCAGTGTTTTGACACTGGGGTGCAGAAGGATCGTTGCAGAGAACAGAGTTTTCAGACTGAGATGCAGAAGAACTGTTGCAGAGAGCAGAGTTTGCACACTGACGTTTAGAAGGACTGTTACGGAGAACAGAGTTTGGAGACTGGGGTGCTGAAGAACCGTTACAGAGAGGAGATTTTGGATACTGCACTACTGGAGGACTGTTACAGAGAGCAGAGGTTGGAGACTGGTGTGGAGAAGGACTGTTGCAGAGAGCAGAGGATGGAAACTGGGGTTGGGAAGGATCGTTGTAGAGAGCAGAGTATTGAGACTGGTGTGCAGAAGGACTGTTACAGAGAACAGAGTTTGGAGAAGGGGTGCTGAAGGACTGTTACAGAGGGCAGAGTTTGGAGACTGGGTTGCAGAAGAATCTTACAAAGAGCAAATGTTGGAGACTGAGGTGCAGGAGGACTGTTACAGAGAGTAGAGGTTAGAGAGTGAGGTGCAGAAAGACTGTTGGAGGAAGCAGAGGTTTGAGACTTGGGTGCAGAAGGACTATTGCCGACAGCAGAGTTTGGAGTCTGAGGTGCAGAAGGACTGTTACAGAGGGCAGAGTTTGGAGACTGGGGTGCAGAAGGACTGATGCAGAAAGCAGAGTTTAGAGACTGGGGTGCAGAAGGACCATTACAGAGAGCAGATTTTGGAGACTGCACTACAGGAGGACTGTTACAGAGAGCAGAGGCTGGAGATTGGGGTAGAGAAGGACTGTTACAGAGTGCAGTTGTTGAAGACTGGGGTGCAGAAGGACTGATACAGAAAGCAGAAGGTGGAGACTGGGGTGCAGAAGGACTGTTACAGAGAGCAGAGGTTGGAGATTGCAGTACAGTAGGACTGTTTCAGAGTGCAGAGTTTGGAGACTGGGGTGCACAAGGATCATTGCAGAGAGCAGAGTTTTCAGACTGAGGTGCAGAAGGACTGTTGCAGAGAGCAGATGTTGGAGACTTGGGTGCAGAAGGACTTTTGCAGAGAGCAGAGTTTGGAGACTGGGGTGCAAAAAGATCATTTCAGAAAGCAGAGGTTTGAGACTGAGGTGCAGAAGGATCTTTGCAGACAGCAGTGGTTTGAGACCGGGGTGCAGAAGGACTGTTGCAGAGAGCAGACGTTGGAGACTGGTGTGCAGAAGGATCTTTGCAGACAGCAGTGGTTTGAGACCAGGGTGCAGAAGGACTCTAACAGAGAGTAGAGTTTTGAGACTGAGGTTCAGAAAAATTGATGCAGCGAGCTGAGTTTGGAGACTGAGGTGCAAAAGGACTGTTGCAGAGAGCAGAGGTTGGAGACTAGAGTGCAGAAGGATGTTTGTAGAGAGCAAAATTTTGTGACTGGGGTGCAGAAGGATTGTTATAAAGAACAGAGTTTGGAGACTGGGGTGCAGAAGGCCTGTTACGGAGAGCAGAGTTTAGACAAGGTGTTCAGAAGTATATTTACAGAGAGCAGATGTTGGAGACTGAGGTGCAGAAGGACTGTTGCAGGGACAAGAATTTGAGACAGCAGTTCTGAAGGATTGTTGCAGAGGGCTACGTTTGAAGACTGAGATGCAGAAAGACTGTTACAGAGAGTAGAGTTTGGAGACTGAGGTACAGAAGGATTGTTGTGAGAGCAGAGTTTAGAGACTGGGGTGCAGAAGGACTGTTGCAGATAGCAGAGGTCGGAGACTGGAGTGTAGAAGGACTGTTGCAGGCAGCAGAGGTTGGAGACTGGGGTGCAAAAGGACTTTTGCAGAGAGCAGAGGTTGGAGACCTGGGTGCAAAAGGATCATTGCAGAGAGCAGAGGTTGGAGACTGGGGTACAGAAGGACTGTAGCAGGCAGCAGACGTTGGAGATAGGTGTGCAGAAGGATCTTTGCAGACAGCAGTGGTTTGAGACCGGGTGCAGAAGGACTGTAACAGAGAGGAGAGTTTGGAGACTGAGGTTCAGAAGAATCGATGCAGAGAGCTGAGTTTGGAGACTGAGGTGCAAAAGGACTATTGCAGAGAGCAGAGCTTGGAGACTGAGGTGCAGAAGGATCGTTGCGGAGAGCAGAGGTTTGAGACTGGGGTGCAAAAGGATCATTACAGAGAGCAGAGTATTGAGACTGGGGTGCAAAAGGAATGTTGCAGAGAGCAGAGGCTGGAGACTTGGGTGCAGAAGGACTGTTGCAGTAAGCAGAGGTGAAAGACTGAGGTGGAGAAGGACTGATAGAGAAAGCAGATTTTGGAGACTGGGGTGCTGAAGGACCGTTACAAAGAGCAGAGGTTGAAGAATCCGGTACAGAAGGACGGTTACAAAGAGTAGAGTTTGGAGACTGGGGTGCAGAAGGCCGTTACAGAAAGCAGAGGTTGGAGAATCCGGTACAGATGGACTGTTACAGAGAGAAGAGGTTGGAGACTGGGTTGCAGAAGACTGTTGCAGAGAGCAGATGTTAAAGACTGAGGTGCGGAATTATTGTTACAGAGAGCAGAGTTTGGAGACTGGATTGCAGAAGTACTGTTACAGCGAGCAGTGTTTGGAGACTGGTGTGCAGAAGGATCTTGAAGAGAGCAGAGTTTCGAGACTGGGGTGCAGAAAGACTGTTGTAGAGAGCAGGTGTTGGAGACTGGGGTCCAGAAGGATCCTTGCAGAGAGCAGAGTTTGGAGATTTGGGTGCACAAGGCATGTTACAGACAGCAGAGGTTGTAGAGTGGGGAGCAGAAAAACTGTTACAGAGAGCAGAGTTTGCAGACTGGGTTTCAATAGAGTCTTACAGAGAGATGAGGTTAGAGACTGAGCTACAGAAGGAGTGTTACAGAGAGCAGAGGTTGGAGACTGGGGTGTCGAAAGATTGTTGGGGCGAGCAGATTATGGAGACTGGGGTGTAGAAGGACTGTTTCAGAGAGCAGAGGTTGGAGACTGGGGTGTAGAAGGACTGTTGCAGAGAGCAGACGTTGGAGACTGGGGAGCAGAAGGATCGTTGGGGCGAGCAGAGTATAGAGACTGGGGTGTAGAAGGACTGTTGCAGAGAGCATAGGTTGGAGTCTGGGGTGTAGAAGGACTGTTTCAGAGAGCAGATGTTGGAGACTTGTGTGCAGAAGGACTGTTTCATAGAGCAAAGATTGGAGACGGAGGTACAGAAGGACTGTTACAGAAAGCAGAGTTTGGAGACTGGGGTGAAGATGGATTATTGCAGAGAGCAGAGTTTTCAGACTGAGGTACAGAAGAACTTTGGCAGAGAGAAGTTGTTGGAGACTGGGGTTCACAAGGACGGTTGCAGAGAGCAGAGTTTGGAGACTGGTGTGCAGAAGGATCTTTGCAGAGGACACATTTTGGAAAATGAGGTGCAGAATGATCGTTGCAGAGAGCACAGGTTGGAGACTGGGGTGCAGAAGGAATGTGGCAGAGAGCAGTATTTGGAGACTTGGGTGCAGAAGGACTGTTGCAGAAAGCAGAGGTTGGAGACTGAGGTGCAGAAAGGCTGTTACATTGAGCAGAGTTTGGAGACTGGGGTACAGAAGGACTGATAGAGAAAGAAGATGTTTGAGACTTGGTGCAGAAGGACCGTTTTAGAGAGCAATTGTTGGAGAATCCGGTACAGAAGGACAGTTACAGCGAGCAGACTTTGGAGACTGGTTTGCAGAAAGATCTTACAGAGAGCATATGTTGGAGACTGGGGATTCAAAAGGTCTGTTGTAGAGAGCAGAGGTTGGAGATTGGGGTGCAGAATGATCGTTGCAGAGAGTAGAGTTTTGAGACTGGTGTTCTGAAGGCTCTTACAGAGAGCAGAGTTTGGAGACTGGGGTACAGAAGCCTGTTAAAGAGCAGAGTTTAGAGACTGGGTGCAGAAGGACTGTTACAGAGAGCAGAGTTTGAAGACTGGGTTTCAGAAGGGTCTTACAGAGAGCAGAGTTTTTAGACTGAGGTACAGAAGGACTGTTACTAAGAGTAGAGGTGGGAGACTGGGTGCAGAAGGATTATTGCAGAGAGCAGAGATTTCAGACTGAGGTACAGAAGAACTGTTGCAGAGAGCAGATGTTGTAGACTGAGTTACACAAGGACTGTTACAGCGAGCACAGGTATGAGACTGTGGTGCAGAAGGATCGTTGCAGAGAGCAGAGGTTGGAGACTGGGGTGCAGATGCACTGACACAGAGAGCAGAGTTTGGAGACTGGGGTGCAGAAGGACCGTTGAAGAGAGCAGAGGTTGGAGACTGAGGTGCAGAAGGATTGCTACAGAGAGCAGATGTTGGAGACTGGGGTGCAGAACGACCGTTGCACAGAGCAGAGGTTTTAGACTGGGATGTAGAAGGACTGTTGCAGAGAGTAGAGGTCGGAGATTTGGGTCCAGAAGGACTGTAGCAGAGAGAAGACTTGGAGACTAAGGTGGAGAAGTACAGTTACACATAGCAGAGTTTGGTGTCTGGAGTGCAGAAGGACTGATACAGAAAGAAGAGTTTCGAGACTCAGGTGCAGAAGTACCCCTAGAGAGAGCAGACATTGGAGAATGCAGTACAGAAGACCTGCTACAGAGAGCAGAGATTGGAGACTGGTGTGGAGAATGACTGTTGAAGAGAGCAGATGTTGGATACTGGGGTGCAAAAGGACTGCTGCAGAGAGCAGAAAATGGAGACTGGGGTGAAGAAGGACTGTTGCAGAGACCAGAGATTGCAGACTGAGTTGCAGAAGGACTGATGTAGGGCACAGATGTTGGATCCTGGGGTGCAGAAGGATTGTTTAGGCGAGCAGAGTATGGAGACTAGGGTGTAGAAGGACTTTTGCAGCGAGCAGATGTTGGAGACTCGGGTGCAAAAGGACTGTTGCATAGAGCAGTGATTGGAGACTCAAGTACAGAAGGACTGTTACAGAGAGCAGAGGTTAGAGACTTGGGTGCAGATGGATTATTGCAGAGAGCAGAGTTGTCAGACTGAGGTACAGAAGAACTGCTGCAGGAAGCAGATGTTGAGGACTGGGGTTCACAAGGACTGTTGCAGCTAGCAGAGGTTTGAAAGTGGTGTGCAGAAGGATCATTGCAGAGAGCAGAGGTTGGAGACTGAGGTGCAGAAGGATCGTTGCAGAGAGCAGAGTTTCGAGACTGGGTGCAGAAGGACTTTTACAGAGAGCACAGTTTGGAGACTTGGGTGCAGAAGGAATGTTGCGGAGAGAAGAGGTTGGAGATTTGTTTGCAGAAGGACTGTTGCAGAAAGCAGAGGTTGGAGACTGAGGTGCAGAAGGACTGTTGAAGAGAGCAGAGGTAAAAGACTGGGGTGCAGAAGGACTGTTACAGAGAGGAGACGTTGGAGACTGGGTTTCAGAAAGATCTTACAGAGAAAAGAGTTTGGAGACTGAGGTGCAGAAGAACTGTTACAGAGAGTGGAGGTTCGAGACTGAGGTGCAGAAGGATCGTTACAGAAAGCAGAGGTTGGAGACTGGGGTCAGACGGACATTTACAGAGAACAATGGTTTGATACTGGGGTGAAGAAGGAATGTTGCAGAGAGCAGAGGTTGAAGACTTATGTACAGAAGGATCGTTGAAGAGAGCAGAGGTTCGAGACTGGGGTGCATAAGGATCATCACAGAGAGAAGAGTTTGGAGACTGGGGTGCAGAAAGACTTTTACAGAGAGCACAGTTTGGAGACTGGGTGCAGAATTGCGGAGAGCAGAGGTTGGAGACTTGGGTGCAGAAGGACTGTTGCAGAAAGCAGAGTTTGGAGATTGAAGTGAAAAAGGACTGTTGCAGAGAGCAGAGGTTAAAGACTGGGGTGCAGAAGGACAGTTACAGATAGCAGACGTTGGAGACTGAATTTCAGAACGATCTTAGAGAGAAAAGAGTTTGGAGACTGTGGTGCAGAAGGACTGTTACAGAGAGCTGATGTTTGAGACTGTGGTGAAGAAGGATCATTACAGAGAGCAGAGGTTGGAGACTGGGGTGCAAACCGACTATTACAGAGAGCATAGGTTTGATACTGGGGTGCAGAAGAAATTTTGCAGAGAGCAGAGGTAGGAGACTGGGGTTCAGAAGGACTGTTGCTGAAAGCAGCGGTTGGAGACTAAGGTGTAGAAGGACCGTTACAGAGAGCAGAGGTTAGAGACTCTGGTACAGAAGGACTGTTACAGAGAGCAGAGTTTGGAGACTGGGGTGTAGAAGGACTGTTGCAGAAAACCGAGGTTGAAGACTGGGGTGAAGAAGGACCGTTGCTGAGAGCAGAATTTGGAGATAGGTTCCAGAAGGACTGTTACAGCGAGCAGGGGTTGGAGACTGGTGTGCAGAATGATCTTACAGAGAGCAGAGGTAGGAGACTGGGGTGCAGAAGGACTGTTACAGAGAGCAGAGTTTGCAGACTGGGTTTCAGAATGGTCTTACAGAGAACAGAGGTAGGAAACAGAGGTATAGAAAGACTGTTACAGAGAGCAGAGTTTGGAGACTTGGGTACAGAGGAATTGTTTCAGAGAGCAGATTTTTCAGACTGAGTTACAGAAGAACTGTTGCAGAGAGAAGACGTTGGAGACTGGATTGCACAAGGACTGTTGCAGTGAGCAGATGTTGGAGACTGGGGTTCAGAAAGATCTTACAAAGAGCAGAGTTTGGAGACTGAGGTGCAGAAGCACTGTTACAGAGAGTAGAGTTTGGAGACTGAGGTGAAGAAGGATAGTTACAGAGAGAAGAGGTTGGAGACTGGGGTGCAGAAAAAATTTGCTGAGAGCAGTGGGTGGAGACTGGGGTTTAGAAGGACTGTTGGAGAGAGTAGAGGTTGGATTTTGGGGTTCCAGAAGTACTATTACAGCGAGCAGAGTTTGGAGACTGGGTTGGAGAAGGACTGTTGCAGAGAGCAGATGCTGGAGACTGGGGTGCAAAAGGAAAGCTGCAGAGAGCAGAGGATGGAGACTGGGGTGCAGAAGAATCCTTGGGGCGAGCAGAGTATGGAGAATGGGGTGTAGAAGGACTGTTACAGAGAGCAGAGGTTGGAGACTAGGGTTTAGAAGGACTTTTTCAGAGAGCAGACGTTGGAGACTTGGGTGAAGAAGAACTGTTGCATAGAGCAGAGAATGGGACTGAGATGCAGAAATGGTTACAGAAAGCAGAGTTTGAAGACTTGGGTGCAGAAGGACTGTAACAGAGAGCAGACGTTGGAGACTGGGGTACAGAAAGATCGTTGCAGAGAGCAGAATTTGGAGACTGGGGTACAGAAGGATTGTTACAGAGAGCAGAATTTGGAGACTGGGGTGCAGAAGTACTGATACAGAGAGCAGAGGTTGGAGACTGGGGTGCAGAAGTACCGCTAGAGAGAGCAGAGTTTCAAGACTGCAATACAGAAGGACCATTACAGAGAGCATACTTTGGAGACTAGGGTGAAGAAGGACTGTTGCAGAGAGCAGATGTTGGAGACTGTGATTCAGAAGGACTGTTGCAGAGAACAGAGGTTAGAGAATGGGGTGTAGAAGGACTTTTTGCAGAGAGCAGAGGTTGAAAACTGAGGTGCAGAAAGACTATTACAGAGAGCAGAGGTTGGAGACTGAGGTGCAGAAGGACTGTTAGAGAGAGCAGAGTTTGGAGACTGGGGTGCAGAAGGATCGTTGCAAACAGAGTAGTTTGAGACTGGGGTGCAGTAGGACTGTTACAGAGAGTAGAGTTTGGAGACTGAGGTGCAGAAGAATCGTTGCTGAGAGCAGAGTTTGGAGACTGAGGTGCAAAAGGACTGTTACCGAGACCTGAGGTTGGAGACTGGGGTGCAGAAGAACTGTTACAGAGAACAGAGTTTTTAGACAAGGTTGCTCAAGGATCTTACAGAGAGCAGAAGTTGTCGACCAAGTTGCACCAGGACTGTTACAGAGAGCAGAGGTTAGAGACTAGGGTGCAGAAGGATCCTTGCAGAGAACAGAGTTTTCAGACTGAGGTGCAGAAGGACTATTGCAGAGAGCAAATGTTGAAGACTTGGGTGCAGAAGGACTGTTGCAGAGAGCAGAAGTTAGAGAGTGGGGTGCAGAAGGATCGTTGTAGAGAGCAGATTTTGGAGACTGGGGTGCATAAGGATTGTTATACAAAAAAGAGGTCGGAGACTGGGGTGTAGAAGGCCTGTTACAGAGAGCAGAGTTTGGAGAAGGGGTGCAGAAGTACTTTTACAAAGAGTAGAGTTTGGAGAATGAGGTACAGAAAGATTGTTATAGAGAGCGGATTTGGAGACTGGATTGCAGAGGGATTGCTGCAGAGAACAGAGGCTTCACATGGGATGCAGAAGAACTGTTGCGGAGAGCACAGGTTTGAGATTTGTGTGCAGAAGCACTGTTGCCGAGAGTAGAGGTTGGAGACTGCCTTTCAGTAGGACTGTTACAGAGCCAGAGTTTGGAGACTTTGGTGCAGAAGGACTGTTGCGGAGAGCAGATATTGGAGATTGGGTTTCAGAAGAACTGTTGTAGAGAGCAGAGTTTGTAGACTGAGGTGCAGAAGGACTGTTACAGAGAGCAGAGTTTGGAGATTGGGGTGCAGATGGACTGATACAGAAAGCAGAGTTTGGAGACTCCGGTGCAGAAGGACTGTTGCAAACAGCAGAGTTTAAAGAATGGAGTGCAAAAGGCCTGTTAAACAGAGCAGAGGTTGGAGACTGGGGTGCATAAGGACTGTTACAAACAGCAGAGTTTGGAGACAGGGTTGCACAAGGATTTTACAGAGAGAAGATATTGGAGACTGTGGTACAGCAGGACTGTTATATAGAGAAGAGTTTGGAGACTGGGGTGCAGAATGATCATTGCAGAGAACAGAGTTTACAGACTGAGGTGCAGAAGGACTCTTGCAAAGAGCAGATATTGGAGACTGGGGTGCAGAAGGACTGTTGCAGAGAGCAGAGGTTAGAAACTGGGGTGCAGAAGGATTGTTGTAGCTAGCAGAGGTTTGAGACCGGAATGCAGAAGGACTGTTACAGAGAACAGAGGTTGGAGAAGGTGTGCAGAAGGACTGTTCCAGAGGGCAGAGTTTACAGACTGGGTTGCAGAAGGATCTTACAGAGAGAATATGTTGGAGACTGAGGTGCAGAAGGACTGTTGTAGAGAGTAGTGTTTGGAGACTGAGGTGCAGAAAGATTGTTACTGAGAACAGAGGTTGGAGACTGGGGTGCAGAAGGACTGTTGCAGATAGCAGAGTTTGGAGACTGGGGTGCAGAAAGACTGTTGCAGATAGCAGAGTTTGGAGACTGGGGTGCAGAAGGACTGTTGCAGGGAGCAGAGTTTGGAGACTGAGGTGCAAAAGGACTTTTAAAGAGAGATGAGTTTGGAGACTGGGGTGCAGAAGGACATATACAGAAAGCAGAGTTTGAACACTGGGGAGCAGAAGGAGCGTAACAGAGAGAAGATTTTGGAGACTGCACTACAGGAGGACTGTTACAGAGAGCAAAGGTTGGAGACTGGTGTGGAGAAGGACTGTTACACAGTGCAAACCTTGGAGTCTGGGGTGCAGGAGAACTGTTGTAGAGAGCATAAGTTTGAGACTGGGGTGCAGAAGAACTGTTGCAGAGAGCAGAGGTTTGAGACAGAGGTGCAGAAGGAATGTTACAGAGAGAAGAGGTTATAAACTGTTGTGCAGAAGGAATGTACAGAAAGGAGAGGTTGGAGACTGGGGTGCAGAAGGATCGTTGCACACAGCAGAGGTTGAGGACTGCGGTACAGTAGGACTGTTACAGAGAGCAGAAGTTGGAGACTTAGGAGCAGAAAGACTGTTACAGAGAGCAGAGGTTGGAGACTAGGGAGCCGAAGGACTGTTACAGAGAGAAGAGGTTGGATTCTGGGGAGCAGAAAGAATGTTACAGAGAGCAGATTTGGAAACTGGGGTGCGAAAGGATCTTACAGAGCGTGGAGGTTGGAAGCTGGGGTGAAAAAGCACTGTTACAGAGAGCAGATTTTGGAGACTGAGGTGCAGAAAGACTGTTACAGAAAGCAGATTTGGGAGACTGGGGTGCACAGGGATCGTTGCAGAGAGCTGAGTTTTCACACTGAGCTTCAGGTAGACTGTTGCAGACTGCAGATGTTGAAGACAGGGGTGCAGAAGGACTTTTGCAGAGAGCACATGTTGGAGACTGGGGTGCAAAAGGATTACTGCAGAGAGCAGAGGTTGGAGACTGGGGTGCAGAAGGATTATTACAGAGAGCAGGGGTTGTAGACTGGTGTGCAGAAAAACCCTTACAGGTAGCAGAGGTTGGAGTCTGCAGGATAGAAGGACTCTTACAGAGAGCAGAGGTTGTAGACTGCGGAGCAGAAGGACTGTTACAGAGAGCAGAGGTTGGAGACTGGGGAGCAGAAGGAACATTACAGAGAGCAGAATTTGGAAACTGGGGTGCAATAAATTTTTACAGAGAGCAGAGGTTGGAGACTGATGTGCAGAAGGACTATTACAGAAAGCAGAGTTTGGAGACTGGGGTGCACAAGAATCGTTGAAGAGAGCAGAGTTGTCAGACTGAGGTGCAGAAGGACTGTTGCAGGGAGCATGATGTTGGAGACTGGGTTGCAGAAAGACTTTTGAAGAGAGCAGAGGTTGGACACTCGTGTGCAAAAGGATTGTAGTAGGGAGTAGAGTCTGGAGACTGGGGTGCAGAAAGATTGTTACAGAGAGCAGAGGTTGGAGACGGTGGTGCATAAGGACCATTACAGAGATCAGAGTTTGGAGACTGGGGTTTACAAGCACTTTTGCAGAGAGCAGAGGTTGGAGACTGGGGTGCAGAACGGCTGTTAGAGAGAGCAGAGTTTGTAGTCAGGGTTGCAGAAGGATCTTACAGAGAGCAGAGTTTCGAGACTGAGGTGCAACGGGAGTATTACAGAGGGCAGAGTTTGAAGACTGGGGTGCAGAAGGATCGTTGAAGATAACAGAATTTTCAGACTGAGTTGCAATAGGACTGTTGCAGAGAGCAGTGGTTGGAGACAGGGGTGCAGAAGGACTGTTGCAGAGAGCAGATGTTGGAGACTGGTGTGCAGAAGGATCTTTGCAGACAGCAGATATTTGAGATTGTGGTGCAGAAGGAGTGTTACAAAGAGTAGAGTTTCGAGACTGAGGTGCAGAAAGATCGATGCATAGAGCTGAGTTTGGAGACTGAGGTGCAAAAGGACTGTTGCAGAGAGCAGAGGTTGGAGACTGAGGTTCAAAAAGAGTTTTTAGACATTTTTGCAAAAGGATATTACAAAGAGCAGAGGTTGTAGATCATGGTGCAGCAGGACTGTTACAGACAGCAGAGGTTGGAGACTGTGGTGCAGAAGGACCATTGCAGAGATCAGAGTTTTGTAACTGAGGTGAAGAAGGATTGTTACAGAGAACAGAAGTAGGAGCCTGGGGTGAACAAGGACTGTTGAAGAGAGCAGAGTTTGGAGACTGGAGTTTACAAGCACTGTTGCAGAGAGCAGATGTTGGAGACTGGTGTGCAGAAGGATCTTTGCAGACAGAAGAAGTTTCAGACTGGGGTGCAGAAGGAGTGTTCCAGAGAGTAGAGTTTCGAAACTGAGGTCCAGAAGGATCGATGCAGAGAGCTGAGTTTGAAGACTGAGGTGCAAAAGGACTGTTGCAGAGAGCAGAAGTTGAAGACTGCTGTGCAAAAGGACTGTTACTGAGAGTAGAGGTGGGAGATTTGGGTTCAAAAGTCCTGTTACAGAGAGAAGAGGTTTGATACTGTGGTGCAGAAGAACTCCTATAGAGAGCAGAGTTTTTAGACAAGGTTGCAAAAGGATCTAACAAAGAGCAGAGGTTGTAGACCGAGGTGCAGCAGGACTGTTACAGAGACCAGAGGTTGGACACTGGGGTGCAGAAGGATCATTGTAGACAGCAAAATTTTGAGACTGGGGTGCAGAAGGACTGTTACAGATTGCAGAACTGGGAGGCTGAGGTGCAGAAGGACTTCTACAAAGAGGAGAAGTTGGAGACTGGGGTGCAAAAGGATTCTTACAGAGAGCAGAGGATGGAGACTGGGGTGCAGAAGAATCGTTGCAGAGAGCAGAGGTTGCAAAATGAGGTGCAGAAGGATCGCTACAGAGAGCAGAGTTTGGAGACTGTTGTGCAGCAGGACAGTTACAGAGAACACAGGTTGGAGACTTGGGTGCAGACGAAATGCTGCAGAGAGCAGAGGTTGGAGACTGGGGTGCAGAAGTACTGAAGCAGAGAGCAGAGGTTGTAGACTGGTGTGCAGAAGGACTGTTGCAGAGAGCATTTGTTGGAGAACTGGGTTGCAGAAAGATCATTGCAGAGAGCAGAGGTTGGAGACTGCAGTTTAGAAGGACTGTTGCAGAGAGCAGATGTTGGAGACTGAGGTGCAGAAGGATCGTTGCAGAGAGAAGAGGTTGGAGTCTAGGGTGCAAAAGGCCTGATACAGAGAGCAGAGTTTGGAGACTGGGGTGAAGAAGACCTGTTACAGAGAGTAGTGGTTGGAGACTGGGTGCAGAAGGATTGTTGCAGACAGCAGAGGTTTCAGACTGAGGCTTAGAAGGACTCATACAGAGAGCAGAGTTTGGAATCTGAGGTGCAAAAGGACTGTACAGAAAGCAGAGGTTGGCAATTGGGGTGCAGCAGGATTGTTATAGAGAGAAGAGTTTAGAGACTGCAGTACAGAAGGACTGTTAGAGAGAGAAGAGTTTGGAGACTTTGGTGCAGAAGGACATTGTAGAGAGCAGAGGTTAGAGACTGAGGTGCAGAAGGACTTTTACAGAGAGCAGAGTTTGGATACTGGGGTGCAGAAGGACTGTTACAAGGAGGAGAGTTTGGAGAAAGTAATGCAAAAGGATCTTACAAAGAGCAGAGTCTGGAGACTGGGGTGCAGAAGGACTGTTGCAGAGAGCAGAGGTTGGAGACTGAGGTTCAGAAGGATCGTTGCAGAGAAAAGAGTTTGGAGACTGCGGTTTAGAAGACTGTTATAGAGAGCAGAGTTTTGAGATTGGGGTGCAGAAGATCTGTTACAGAGAGCAGAGGTTGGAGACTGGGGTGCAGTAAGCCTATTACAGAGAGCAGAGGTTGGAGACTGAGGGGAAGAAGGACTGTTACAGAAAGCAGAGGTTGGAGACTGAGGTGCAGAAGAATTGGTACAGAGAGAAGAGGTTGGAGACTAGGTGTAGAAGGACTGTTACAGAGTGCAGAGTTTGGAAACTGTGGTTCAGAAGGATCATTGCAGAAAGCAGAGGTTGGAGACTGAGGTGCAGAAGGATCATTACAGAGAGCAGAGTTTAGAAACTGGGGTCAGAAAGACAGTTAGAGAGAGCACAGTTTGGATACTCGGGTGCAGAAGAAATGTTGCAGTGAGCAGAGATTGGAGACTGCGGTACAGAAGTACTGTTACAAAGAGCAGAGGGTGGAGACTGGGGTGCAGAAGAAATGTCACCTAGAGCAGAGTTTGGAAACTGGGGTGGAGAAGGATGTTACAGAGAGCAAAGGCTGGAGACTGGGGTCAGAATGACTGTTGCAGAGAACAGAGGTTGGAGACAGAGGTGCAGAAGGATTGTTGTTGAGAGCAGAGGTTGGAAACTGAGGTGCAGAAGGACCGCTACAGAGAGCAGAGTTGGAGACCGGGGGGCAGTAGATAGTTACAGAGAACACAGGTTGGAGACTGGGTTGCAGTAGGAAATGTTGAAGAGAGCAGAGGTTAGAGACTGGGGTGCAGAAGGACTGTAGCAGAGAGCAGAGGTTGGAGACTGGGGTGTAGAAGGATTGTTGCAGAAAGCAGACGTTGGAGACTGGGATGCAGAAGGATTGTTGCAGAGAGCAGATGTTGGAGACTGGTGTGTAGAAGGACTTTTGCACAGAGCAGAAGTTTGAGACTGGGATGCAGAAGGACTGTTGCAGAGAGCAGAGTTTGGAGACTAAGGTGCAGAAGGACTGATACAGAGAGCAGAGGTTTCAGACTGGGGTGCAGAATAACTGATACGGAAAGTGGAGTTTGGAGTCTGGGGTACAGAAGGATTGTTACAGAGAGCAGATTTTTTAGCGTGGGGTGCAGAAGGACTGCTGCAGAAAAAAAAGGTTGGATACTGGGGTGCAGAAGCGCCGTTGCAGAGAGATGAAGTTGGAGACTGAGGTGCAGAATGACTGTTACAGAGAGCAAAGTTTGGAGGATTGGGTAGGGAAGGATCTCACAGAGAGCGGAGGTTGGAGACTGGGGTGCAGAACGACTGTTGCAGAGAGCAGAGGTTTGAGACTGAGTTGCAGAAGAATCGTTGCAGAGAGAAGAGGTTGGAGACTGTGGTGCAGAAGGCTTGTTACAGAGAGCAGACTTTGGAAACTGAGTTGCAGAAGACCTGTTACAGAGAGCAGATGTTTGAGACTGGGGTGCAGAAGGATTGTTACAGATAGCACAGTTTTAAGACTGGGGTCTAGAAAGATTGTTGCAAAGACCAGGGCTTTCATACTGTGGCTTAGTAGGACTGTTACAGAGAGCAGAGGTTGGAGTTTGAGGTGCAGAAAGACTGTTTCAGAAAACAGAAGTTGGCAATTGGGATGAAGAAGTACCGTTATAAAGAGAAGAGGTTGGAGACTGCGGTACAGAAGAACTGTTACAGTGAGCAGAGTTTGGAGACTGGGGTGCGAAGGAGAGTTACAGAGAGCAGACGTTGGAGACAGAGGTGCAATAGGATTATTACAGAGAGCAGATGTTGGAGACTGGGGTGCAGAAGGACTATCACAGAGAGCACAGGTTGGAGACTGGGGTGCAGAAGAAATGTTGCAGAGAGCAGAATTTGGAGACTTGTGTGCAGAAGGACTGATACAGAGAGCAGAGGATGGAGACTGGGTGCAGTATGACCGTTACAGATTGCAGAGGTTGGATACTGAGTTGCAGAAGGACTTTTACAGAGAGGAGAGGTTGGAGACAGGGGTGTCAAATGATTCTTACAGAGAGCAGAAAATAGAGACTGGGGTGCAAAAGGAGTGTTACAGCAAGCAGAGTTTGGAGATTGGGGTTTAGAAGAACTGTTACAGAAAGCAGAGGTTGGAGACTGTGGTGCAGAAGGCCTGTTACAGAGAGCAGAGTTTGGACATTAGGTGCAGAAGGATCTTTACAGAGATCAGAGGTTGACACTGATGTACAGAAGGACTGTTACAGAGAGCAGAGCTTGGAGACTGGGGTGCAGAAGGACTGTTGCAGAGAGCAGAGTTTGGAGACTGGGATGCAGAAGGATCGTTGCAGAGAGTAGAAGTTGCAGACTAAAGTGCAGAAGGATCTCTACAGAGAGCAGAGTTTGGAGACCGGGGTGCAGTAGGATAGTTTCAGAGAGCACAGGTTGGAGACTGGGGTGCAGAAGAAATGTTAAAGAGAGCAGAGGTTGGAGACTGGGGTGCAGAAGTACTGTAGCAGAGAGCAGATGTTGGGGACTGGGGTGCAGAAGGATTGTTACAAATAGCAAAATTTTGAGACTGGGGTTCAGAAGGATTGTTGCAGAGAGGAGAAATTTCAGACTGATGGCTTAGAAGGACTGTTACAGATAGCAGAGTTTGGAAATTGGGGTGCAGAAGGACCGTTATAGAGAGAAGAGGTTGAAGACTGCCGTACAGAAGGACTGTTATATAGAGCAGAGTTTGAAGACTGGGGTGCAGAAGGACCATTGCAGAAAGCAGATGTGGGAGACTGGGATGCAGAAAGATTGTTGCAAAGAGCAGAGGTTGGAGACTCAGATGCAGAAGGATCGCTACAGAGAGCAGAGTTTGGAGACCGGGGTGCAGTAGGATAGTTTCAGAGAGCACAGGGTTGGAGACTGGAGTGCAGAAGAATGTTGAAGAGAGCAGAGGTTGGAGACTGGGGTGCTAAAGGACTTTAGCAGAGAGCAGAGGTTGGAGACTGGGGTGTAGAAGGACTGTTGCAGGAGCAGACGTTGGAGACTGAGATGCAGAAAGATTGTTGCAGAGAGCAGATGTTGGATACTGGGTATAATAAGATGTTTGCAGAGAGCAGAGGTTGGAGACTGGGCTGCAGAAGGACTGTTGAAGAGAGCAGAAGTTGTAGACTGGGGTGCAGAAGGACTGGCACAGAGAGCAGAGCTTTGACACTGTGCTGCAGAATGATTGCTGATAGCTGGTGAGCCTTCTTTCTGGACACCTTCTTTTCCGCAATAGTCCATCAGGCCCTCTCTCCTCACCCTGCTCTCTTTGGCATTGTGAGCACCCTGTGACTTCCACAGTCACTCTAAGCCATGACTCTCAGGCCTAGCTCCTGGGAACCTGTCCCGCTGCCTCCTGAATCTCCTTGGGGAGACCCCGCAGGTACCCAGACTCCAGGCCCAACCTCCTTTCCTCCTTTCCTCTCCCCAGACACGCTCCTTCTCATTTTTTTTATGTTTTAATGAGTGATCCCACTGCTACTCAGCTAGCCCACAGACCATGTGCCCTCTTGTGTCCTCGTCACCAGGACTTTAAAGTGCTCCACCCAGGGCTCCTCTTCAGAGTTTTTCCCCACGCTCCAAATGTCACATCTTCAATTACCAGATATTTCCTTTTAACTTGTTTTAGCACCTGATTACTCTCCCTGGCTACATGAAGGTATTCTAACCAAAGCACATGGACTGTAGAGACTATTATGGCTTAGAAATGAGGTATACCCCCACCAAAAATCTCAAGGGTCAGCACAGTAGCAGTGTTCAGAGGTGAAATAATTAGACTGTGAGACTGTAACCTAATCTGTGGATCCATCCATTTTGTGGGTTAATTATCTGAAAGGCCCACTGTACTGAGAGGAGTGTGGGCAGGTGGAGTGTAGCTGGGGACATGCCATGGAAAATCACATCTTGTCCCCTGCGAACTGTCTCCTCCTGTCTCCTCCCCCGCCCCAACCTTCTGCTGCCATGAGCTAGGGATGCTTCCCCTCTTGTTCCCTTCCACCTCGGCGTCCCACCTCATCTCAGGCCAGTAGCAATGGGTCAGCTGCCCCAGAACCAAACCTCCAAGCCAGGAGGCCCAGAGTGCATCTCCCCATCTGGGTTGTTCTGGTCAGGCCTGTGGTAACTGTGGCAACCATGGACTGACCCAGGAGTAGGTGTCATGAGTGGATTGGACCCACAACCGTTTCCTAAATCCACAGATTCTGTCATTTTCAGAGCTAAAACCATTTCCTTCTGGATGGCCTGTTTCCAGCCTGCCCTCACCTAAAATGTGGTCTACTAGTAATTATTGAGATTCTCCAGCGTCCTGGTCCTGCCCATTTGCACACCACAGCTAGCTCCTAGGCAGCCAGACCCATGGACCTACTGCTGCCCACTGAGGAGAGAAGAGAGATTTTCTGAGGACCCTGTTAGAAGTCCACTCTTATTTTTTTTAAAGACCACACTCAGAGGTGCATGTTTCAGGCAGTCCTTCACATTCGTCTTTGAGAAATCAGACTCACAATGATTTTTGTGATTCTCTCCCAGGCTCCAATAACCACAGCTCTACTTCCTACTTCTCTGAGATCAACTTTTTAGCTTCCACAAAAAAGTGAAAAAGTGTTATTTCTCTTTATTTGTCTGGCTTATTTCACTTAATATAATGTCTCCCATGAGCAAGTTTTAAATAGAAACTGCAAAACAAATTCTTTTTATGTCAGATTTAAATTTATTCTGGAAGAGATATTTCGAAATGGTCACATATGTTTATGCAGGAAAATGTTCATTAAAATATTTATAGAACTGGAGATGATCTTAATGTTTAGCCAAAGGGGAGAGATTAAGTTTATTTAAGAGAGATGTAAGTTTATTGATCATCTCAATAGATGCAGAAAAAGCACTTAAAAAAATGTAGACAGCCCTACCTGTCAAAACAGTAGAAACACTAGGGACAGAAGGAACTTTGTAAAAGCATTGTAAAAGCTATCTATGCTAAACCCAAGCAGCAGCATTCTAAGTGGAGAAAGGTTGAAAGCATTCACTCTAAAAACTGGAAGCAGACAGGGTGCCCCCTCTTTCACCACTTATATTCAACGTCATCCTTGAAATTGCCAGAGCCATTGGACAAAAGAAAGAAATTAAAGGTATACAAATAGGTCAAGAAGAATTCAAATCTCACTCTTTGCTGATAGGATCATGTCATCTTCTTAAATTTTTTAGAGCATAATAGTTATACATAGAATTTGGGTTGAATTTCCTACGTGCATGGAATCTGATTTACTCCTTTCAGTCCCCACCCCCCATCTCTCTCTCCTTCCCGCCTCCATTATCCTTTCTCTACTGATCTTTCTTTGGGTCATTTATCTGTTAATTTCTGACTGGTGCTTTCTACATATACATACAGGTGCAGTCCCCTGTGGCAGCCTTCCATGTGCACATAACATGATCTGTGTAAAGACCTTTCACATTTCCTCCCTACCCAAACCTCTCCGCCCTCTCATTCTCCTTCTACTCCACTGATATTCCCTGTATACTTAAGATAGCCAGTCCAACCCCACTTCATCAACTTCTTTCCTCTATTTTGCTCTGGCCCTGATAATTTCAGCATTGTACAGGAATAGTTAACTTCTGCCTTTCCGAACACAGACAGAGTTCAAGATTGATGTAAAATGAGAAAAACTCTACATTGGAAAACACTGAAGGCAAGACCGACTGCTTCTGCAAATGATGACTCTGCTTTGTAAATTTTTTTCTTAACATTTGCAATGAAAATGAATTTCTCCAAAAATCCTATGTTTACATAAATGGACAACAGGAGACAGAGATTACTGAGACAGTGAGAAATGACTTCACACCATGATGAGGTCGAATGGCTTTCTGTTGGCTTCTAGCAATTCTCTGGTTACTCCCACCCCCCATCACCCCTGCAAATGTGTGCGGCTCCATAAGTCTTATTCCCTCAGACCAGTCCCACAGGTTATCAGTCTCCAGGCTGCTTTTCATTCGATATTTGCCATGTTGCTGCAGATTACCAAGCCTGTTTGGGGTGCTCTCAGTCCATTCTCATCATGATCTCCTTTTCTCATCATGGTCACTTTTTTTCTGTTTTGTAGCTATGACAACTTGGAAATGAGCAATCAATCATTTGTCACTGAATTCATCTTCTTGGGATTTTCCAACCACTCCAACCTACAGGGCTGGTTCTTCCTTCTCTTTCTGGTGACCACCTCTCCTGGGGAACATGCTCATAATAGTGGCCACCAGGGTCAGTCCTGCTCTCCACACTCCAATGTAGTTTTTCCTCAGCAATTTGAGCTTCTTGGACGTCTGCTACACATCCTCCACTCTCCCAGTACTGCTGGTGAACTTCTTCTGGGAGAAGAAAGCCATTTTTATGAGGGCTGTCTTTCCCAGATCTTCTTTTGGTGACAAGTGCTGGCACAGAAGGTGTCTTACTGGCTGTGTGGCCAGTATGACTGTTGTGTGGCCACCTGCCATCCTCCTCAGTACCCAGTCATCATGAGTGTGAAGGTCTGTGTTAGCCTGGTGACTGGGTTCTGGCTGTGTGGGCTGGTGAATTTGGTAACACACATGGTGCTGGCCATCACACTCACTCTGTGTGGGCCCCACCAGATCAGCCACTTTCCCTGTGACACCTCATTGCTTCTGAAGCTCTCCTGCTCAGACACCTCTGTCAACGTGTCTGCGGTCCACGTGGTCAGTGCCACCATAGGCCTGAGCCCCTGCCTCTTCACTGCTGGCTCCTACGCACTCATCATGGCGGCCATCCAGGGTATTCTTTCTGCCCAGGGCAGGAGGAAGGCCTTCTCCACCTGTGCGTCCCCCCTCACTGTTGTGGTGGTCTTCTATGGAACAAACAACTTCCACTATGACAGGCCCAGAGAAGGCTGGACATGGACACCCTGGTCTCTGTGCTCTTCTGCGAGGTGAGCCCCCTGTTGAGCCCCGTCATTCACAGCCTGAGGAGCAACAAGGTCCAGAGTGCCCTGAGGAAGCAGGCTGGAGGGTATGCATCCATTTGCATGATCAAAGTCTAGACCAATCTTCAAACTGGAGTATACAGTCATCTGAAAGAAGATGCCTTTCAGGGACTTGTAGGCACATGGTTAGAGAGTCTGTATCTGGAGATTCAACTCCAACTCCTGCATTTAAAATCTCTGAGACTCTTTTCTCTCCTCTCTTTTCACAAACACCCATTTCGCACTTTCAGATTCAAGTGTGTCGGACACCTTGTGTTGGTGTTCAGCACCATCTCTGTCCTTCTGTGTTCTCCCCACACCAGAGGGACAGAAAGTATGAGAACCTCGTTTCCCACACTCTCCTGCCTGCAGGCCGCCATTTTAGGAGGTTCTGTCAAGATCAGCCAAACACTAAACAGAGAGGAAGAAAAAGAAGGAAGAAAGCGGGTTCTTTTGGATCCCATAGCAGCAGCAGAAAACCAGCCCTGTAGAGGCAGGAACAAATCTCCTTGGTGCCAGGAGCTGTGTGTGCAGGCTCCTAGACAGCTGTTCCTGAATGTGGGTCACAATAACATGGAATGAGCATCTCTTTCCAGGGAAGTTAGGGTTTCCATATATGGGGTGGTGTCACCTGACCTATTTTTTTTCCAGATCTCCCAACCATTTTATAACTTTCTTCTGTGTCAACTTCCTCTACCCTAAGGCATCAAAAGTCATTCTTCATCTCTACCTGACCACGGTGGCACTGACCACAACAGTGGTTTACATCAGAGATGGTTGTAGATAACAGATCTGAGGAGGCAGGTTGGATGTCTGACCTGAGGGAATTGAATATGTTGATGATATCACAGCCCATGGGAAAGGAGACCTGATAATTCCTGGTGTGAAATGACCCATCAGAGACTTAAAGTTATCGTGGCCTAAAATCAAATGTCTATGGAAAACTGAGCTTTGGAATAACACCATCGACCTTCAGGGTGGGAATGAACATTACAACATGACTACAGACTGCTGTTATTGACTGGAGTGGGAGACTTACAGAAAGAAAATGATAGGTTCAAGCATTATATTCCTCCTTCAAGTCAGGTTCAGATGATCAGAAATATTTTCTCTCTGGAAACTGATAAAGGCTAATATAATAAAACATCCAATTCTCCAAATTGCAGAAGTACAAAGAAAATTATAAATCCACAATTTCTCCAGGTTTCTCTTATGTCAATTAGGACATTAATGGCTGAATGATTGAGACCCTGTTAATTAGAATGGCAAAATACCAGTGGAATTAGACAAACCTCAGAGCCTTGAACCCTGAAATCTCCATTAACCCTCTTTTCTGTCAGAAGCAGCCCCTCCTCCCCTAAAAAGACTAGCTTTCCCTAAATTAAAGACCCTATGGTGACTCTACCTGGGCAGTTGTCTTTTTTTAAAAGAGAGAGTGAGAGAGGAAAGGAGAGGAGATCGGGGAGAGAAAGAGAGAGAGAGAGAGACAGAGACAGAGAGAGAATTTTTAATATTCATTTTCTAGTTCTCGGCGGACACAACATCTTTGTTGGTATGTGGTGTTGAGGATCGAACCCGGGCTGTACGCGGGCCAGGAAAGCGCACTACTGCTTGAGCCACATTTCAAGCCCAATTGTCTTTAAGATGCTCATCCATCATCCCACATTGTCACCAGACTCTTAATTGGGGTCTGATCCTAGAACGCCTCAGGTAAGAGTATAAAATATAGCCCAGGAGAGTATAAGGGTCACACCAAAATAAAAGGTAAATATTTTACTTTATTCTGTTAATAGGAGCCTTAAGAATATATAAGAGTATTTGTTTGAGTCTTCTAGACCAAAGAAGTCAGGACATATTGCTGGATCATCTTGAATGCAGTCACAGGGACGTAATCACAAGAAATGTTATGGCCAAGGATTTTCCTGAGCCGGGGGGAGTGGCTATTAGACTCTCTTTGGTTGATGGACTGAAATCTGGACTCAGTGTTTGCTTAAGTTAAATGACCAATATGATCCTGGAATAATGGAGAGGATGGTGATCAGAAATAAATAAGGTGTTGGATGGCGTGTTATGTGACCCCTTCCCTGGCCTCACAGCTGAATCTGGAGGAGGGCCCAGAGCACCAGCCTTCGCCAAGGCCTCGAGGACATGCATTCAGAAGGCAGCACCAGATCCTTGTGAAACCCGCAGCCACTGTCCTCGGCAGCCTGGGAAGACATTAACAGATGGCATCGTTGAAACGGGCTCTCTGATTTCAGTGGAAATAAGGGGACCCTGAAGTAGAAGACGCCATGTGTTGGAGCAGTGATCAGAACATTTTAATCTGTAGAGATTTTTGACAGTGGTAAATGATCATGGTATTTATAGATGGCAAAAAATGGGCACCCTCCTAGAATAGTGCCTGTCCCATGTAATGTGAAACTCTTCTTTTACACTTCATTGGTGCATTGTAGTGGTCCATAATGGTGGGATTTGCTGACACATATTTGAACATGCACACAAAATAACCGTGAACTTTGGCCAATATCATTCCAATATTTCCCTTTTCCTCACCTCCTCCCCTGGTGCCTTTACTCTACTGATCTTCCTTCAACTTTCATGATGAGACTCCCTATCTAACTTTCCTTCTTTTTTACCCTCTAGCTTTAACAGAGGAAAAACATACGGCCCTTAACTTTCTGAGTTGCTTATTTCCCTTAATGTTCTGAAGATCCATCCATCTTTCAGCATGACATAATTTCGTTCTTCTTTATGGCTGAATGAAATTCCAGTGTGCATATACCAGATGTTCTTTATCCATTCGTCCACTGATGTCACCTCGGCTGGTTCATGGGCATGTATGTGTCATTATAGTATGATGACTTCGATCCGCTGTGATAAATACCAAGCAGAGGTAGAGCTGGGTCGCAGGTTGGTCCATGGCTACTCCTGAGGAGCCTCCATCCCGATTTCCGTGGTGGTTGTGCTGATTTACATGCCCACCAACAGGGTGAGAGTGCTCCTTTCATTCCAATTCTCTCCTTGTCACACTCATTTCTGTTTGTATTCTTGGTTGTTGCCTTTGTCACTGAAGTGAGATGAAGTGTCAGGGTAGTCTTGACTGTCAAGTATTTTTACATATTTGTTGGCCATTCACATATTTTCTTCTAAGACGTGTCTGTTTACTTCTTTTAGTTTCCCATTTGGTAATTGGGTTATATGATAATTAGGTTATTTAATTAATTGTGGGTTTAATGTTAAGTTTTTTGAGTTCTTTATTAATATTCTGAATATTCATCCTCTTTTAGAAGAGCACCTTATAAATATTTTCTCCCTTTCGGTAGGTTCTCTCTTCATATTCTAATTGTCTCCTTTGCTGTTCAGATCCTCCTTAATTTGATGCCATCCTATTAGCTAACTTTTGATTTTATCTCCTGAGCTTTGGCATCCTATTGAGAAAGTCATTGCCTCTGCCTGTAGGTTGAAGTATTGACTTTGTTTTTTCCTAGAAACTGCATAATTTCTGGTCTAGTCCTGGGTCTTTAATGCATTTTGAGTTTATTTTTTGAAGGGTGAGCGATAGTTCAGGTCTCATTCTTCTGCATTTGGACAGGGATGTATAAGGACTGTTTCAGAGAGTTTATGTTAAAGACTGGGGTGCAGAAAAATTGTTGCAGAGAGCAGAAGTTGGAGAGTGAGGTGCAGAAGGACTGTAACAAAAAGCAGAGTTTGGAGACTGGGGTGCACAAGGATCGTTGCAGAGAGCAAAGTTTTCAGACTGAAGTGAAGAAGGACTGTTGCAGAGAGCAGATGTTGGAGACTGGGGTTCAGAATGACTGTTGCAGAGAGCAGAGGTTGGAGACTGGGGTGAAGAAGGATCGTTGTAGAGAACAGAGGTTGGAGACTGGTGTGCAGAAGGACTGTTACGGAGAGCAGAGTTTGGAGACTTGGTTGCAGAAGAATCTTACAGAAAGCAGAGTTTGAAGACTGAGGTGCAGAAGGACTGTAACAGAGAGCAGAGTTTGGAGACTGTGGTGCAGAAGGACTTATACAGAAAGCAGAGGTTTGAGACTAGGGTGCAGAAGGACTGTTACAGAGAGCAGAGAATGGAAATTGGGAGCAGAAGGACTGTTTCAGAGAACAGAGTTTGGAGACTGGGGTTGCAGCAGGACCGTTGAAGAAAGCAGAGGTTGGAGACTGGTTTGGAGAAGGAATGTTACAGAGAGCAAAGTTTAGAAACTGGGGTGCAGAAGTACCTTACAGAGAACAGAGGTTGGAGACTGGGGGTGCAGAAGGAGTGTTAAGAAGAGGTGACGTTGGAGACTGGGGTGCAGAAGAATCGTTGCAGAGAGCAGAGGTTGGAGACTGGGGTGCAGAAGGACGGTTGCAGAGAGCAGAGGTTGGAGACTGAGGTGCAGAAAAACTGTTACAGAGAGCAGAGTTTTAAGAGTGAGGTGCAAGAGGATCCTTGAAGACAGCAGAAGTTGGAGACAGAGTTGCAGAAGAATCATTGCAGAGACAAGAGGAGGAGAGTGGCTGCAGAAGGATCGTTACAGAGAGCAGAGGTGGGAGCCTAGTGCAGAAGGACTGTTACAGAGAGAACAGGTTAAAGACTGGGGTGCAGAAGGAATGTTGCAGAAAGCAAAGGTTGGAGACTGGGGTGAAGAAGGACTGTTGCAGAGAGCAGAGTTTGGAGACTGAGATGCAGAAGGACTGTTAAACAGAGAAGACGTTGGAAATTGGGGTGAAGAATTATGATACAGAAAGCTGAGGTGGGAGCCTGGGGTGCAGAAGGACCGCTAAAGAGAGCAGAGGTTAAATACTGGCGTGCAGAAGGACTGTTTCAGAGATCAGAGATTGGAGACTGGGGTGCAGAATGCCTGCTACAGAGAGCAGAGTTTGGAGACTGGGTTGCAGAAGGACTGTTATAGAAAGCAGACTTTTGAGGCTGGGTTGCAGAAGGACTGTTATAGAGAGCAGAGTTTTGAGGCTGGGTTGCAGAAGAATCTTACAGAGAGAATAGGTTGGTGACTGAGTTGAAGGAAGACTGTTACAGAGAGCAGTGGTTGAAGACTGGAATGAAGAAGAATCATACAGAGAGCAGAGGTTTCAGACTGAGGTGCAGAACGACTGTTATAAAGAGCAGAGGATGTAGACTGAAGTGCACAAGGACGGTTACAGAGAGCAGAGTTTGGTGACTGAGGTGCAGAAGGACTGTTATAGAGAGCAGACTTTTGAGGCTGGGTTGCAGAAGGACTGTTATAGAGAGCAGAGTTTTGAGGCTGGGTTGCAGAAGGATCTTACAGAGAGCAGAGGTTGGTGACTTAGGTGAAGGACGACTGTTACAGAGAGCAGTGGTTGGAGACTGGAATGCAGAAGAATCATGCAGAGAGCAGAGGTTTCAGACTGAGTTGCAGAAGGACTGTTACAGAGAGCAGAGGATGGAGACTGAGATGCAGAAGGACGGTTACAGAGAGCAGAGTTTGGTGACTGAGGTGCAGAAGGACTGTTACAGAAACAGAGGTTTGAAATTGGGGTGCACAGGGACCGTTACAGAGAGCAGAGGTTGGAGACTGTGGTATACAAAGACTGTAACAGAGAGCAGAGGTTGGAGAATATGGTGCAGAAGGACTGTTAGAGAGAGCAGAGGTTGGAGACTAGGGTGCAGAAGGACCATTGCAGAGTGCAGAAGCTGGAGACTGCAGTACAGAAGGACTGTTACAGAGAGCAGAGATTGGAAATTGGGGAGTAGAAGGACTGTTTCAGAGAACAGAGTTTGGAAACTGAGTTGCAGGAGGGCAGTTGAAGAAAGCAGAATTCTGAGACTGGGTTGGAGAAGGAATGTTACAGAGAGCAGAGTTTGGAAACTGGGGTGCAGAAGGACCTTACAGAGAACAGAGGTTGGAGACTGGGGTGCAGAAACTTATAGAGAAACAGATGTTGGAGAGTGGGGTGCAGAAGGACCGTTACAGAGAACAGAGTTTGGAGAATCCGGTACAGAAGGACTGTTACAGAGAGCATAGGTTAAAAACTGGGGTGCAAAAGACTGTTGCAGAAAACAGAGGTTAGAGACTTGGATGCAGAAGGACCGTTGCAGAGAGCAGAGGTTGGAGACTGAGGTGCAGAATTATTGTTACAGAGAGCAGAGTTTGGAGACTGGGTTGCAGAAGAACTGTTATAGTGAGTAGCGGTTGGAGACTGGTGTGCAGAAGGATCTTGCAGAAAGCAGAGGGTGGAGACTGGGGTGAAGAAGGACTGCTGCAGAGAGCAAAATTTAGAGACTGGGGTGCAGAAGCATATTACAGCGACCAGAGGTTGGATACTGTGATGAAGAAGGACTGCTTCAGAGAGCAGAATTTGGAGACTGCGTTGCAGAAGGTTTGCTACAGAGAGCAGAGGTTGGATACTGGGGTGCAGAAGTACTTTTGCATAGATCAGAAGTTGGGGATTTGGGTGCAGAAGGTACTGTTGCAGAGAGCAGAGGTTGGAGACTGAGGTGCAGTAGGACTGTTATAGAGAGCAGAGGATTGAGACAGGGGTGCAGAAGAAATGATTCAAAAACCAGAGGTTGAACACTGGGGTACAGGAGGACCATTAGAGAGAGCAGAGGTTTGAGTCTTTAGTATAAACGGACTCTTACAAAGAGCAGAGGTTGGAGACTGGGGTGCAGAAGGACTGTTGCAGAGAGTAGATGATGGAGACTGGGGTCCAGAAAAACTGTAGCAGAGAGCAGACGTTAGAGACTAAGGTGCAGAAGTACAGCTACACAGAGCACAGTTTAAAGACTGGGGTCTAGAAGGACTGATACAGAAAGCAGAGTTTGGAGATTCGGGTGCAGAAGAATCCTTAGAAAGCAGAGTTTTGAGGATGCAGTACAGAAGGACTCTTACAGAGAGCAGAGTTTGGAGACTAGGGTGGAGAATGACTGTTGCAGATAGCAGATGTTTGGAGACTGGGGTGCAGAAGGAATGTTGCAGAGAGCAGAGGATGGAGAATGGGATGCGCAAGGACTGTTGCAGAGAGCAGAGGTTGCAGACTGAGTTGCAGAAGGACTTTTACAGACAGCATAGTTTGGAGACTGTGGTGCAAAACGACTGATACAGAAAGCAGAGGTTGGATACTGTGGGTACATAAGGACCCTTACGGAGAACAGAGGTTGGAGACTGCGGTACAGAAGAACTGGTACAGAGAGAAGAGGTTGGAGACTGGGGTGCATAAGAACTGATGTAGAGAACAGAGGTTGGAGACTGGGGTGAAGACGGATCATTGGGTCGAGCAGAGTATGGAGACTGGGGTATAGAAGGACTGTTGCAGAGAGCAGAGTATGGAGACTGGGGTATAGAAGGACTGTTGCAGAAAGCAGAGTATGGAGACTGGGGTGTAGAAGGACTGTTACAGAGAGCAGAGGTTGGAGACTGGGTTGTCGAAGGACTGTTTCAGAGAGCAGATGTTAAAGACTTGGGCGCAAAAGGACTGTTACATAGAGCAGAGATTGGAGACTGAGGTTCAGAAGGACTGTTATAGAGAGTAGAGGTTGGAGACTGGGGTGCAGATGGATTATTGCAGAGAGCACAGTTTTCAGACCCAGGTATAGAAGAACTGTTGCAGAGAGCAGATGTTGGAGACTGGGGTTCACAAGGACTGTTGCAGCGAGCAGAGATTTGAGACTGGGGTGCCAAAGGATCCTTGCAGAGAGAAGAGGTTGGACACTGAGGTGTGGAAGGATCGTTGCGGAGAGCAGAGTTCGAGACTGGGGTGCAGAAGGAATGTTGCAGTGCTTAGAAGTTGGAGACTTGAGTGCAGAAGGACTGTTGCAGAAAGCAGAGGTTGGAGACTGGGGTGCAGAAGGACTGTTGCAGAGGGCAGAGGTTAAAGACTGGGGTGCAGAAGGACAGTTACAGATAGCAGATGTTGGAGACTGGGGTGCAGATGGACTGATACAGAGATCAGAGGTTGGAGACTGTAGTGCAGAAGGCCTGTTACACAGAGCAGAATTTGCAGACTGGGGTGATGAATGACTGTTACAGAGAGCAGAGTTTTGAGACTGGGTTGCAGAAGGATGTTACAGAGAGCAGAGATTGGAGACTGAGGTGCAGAAGCATTGTTACATAGAGTAGAGTTTGGAGACTGAGGTGCAGAAGGACCATTGCAGAGAGAAGAGGTTGAAGACGGAGGTGCAGAAGGATTGTAACAGAGAGCAGAGGTTGGAGACAGGGGTGCAGAAAAACTGATGCAGAGAGCAGAGGGTTTAGACTGGGATGTACAAGGACTGTTGCAGAGAGTAGAGGTTGGAAATTGGGGTCCAGAAGATCTGTAGCAGAGAGCAGAGTTTGGAGACTAAGGTGCAGAAGGTCAGTTACACAGAGCAGAGATTAGAGACTTGATTGCAGAAGGACTGACACAGAAAGCAGAGGTTGGAGACTCTTGTGCAGAAGTACCCTTACAGAGATCAGAGGTTGGAGAATGCAGTACAGAAGGACTGTTAAAGAGAGCAAAGTTTGGAGACTGGGGTGCAGAATGACTGTTGCAGAGAGCAGATGTTGGAGACTGGGTGCAAAAGGCCTGTTGCAGAGAACAGAGGATGGAGACTGGGGTGCTGAATGACTGTTGCAGAGAGCAGAGGTTTCAGACTGAGTTGCAGAGGAAGGTTACAGAGGGCAGAGTTTGGAGACTGTGGTTCAAAACGACTGATACAGAAAGCAGAGGTTGGATACTGCGGTGAATAAGGACCCTTATAGAGAACAGAGGTTGGAGACTGTGGTACAGAAAGACTGTTACAGAAAGCAGAGGTTGGAGTCTGGGTTGCAGTAGAACCGATGTAGAGAACGGAGTTTGGAGACTGGGGTGCAGAAGGACCGTTGGGGCGATCAGAGTATGGAGACTTGGGTGTAGAAAGGACTGTTGAAGAGAGCAGTGATTGGAGACTGAGTTACAAAAGGACTGTTACAGAGAGCAAAGTTTTGAGACTGGGGTGCAGATGGATTATTGCAGAGAGCAGAGTTTTCAGACTGAGGTACAGAAGAACTGTTGCAAGAAGCAGATGTTGGAGACTGGGGTTCACAAGTACTGTTGCAGCTAGCACAGGTTTCAGACTGGGATGCAGAAGGCCTGTTACAGAGAGCATATATTTGATACTGGGGTGCAGAAGGACTGTTACAGAGAGCAGTGTTTGCAGACTGGGTTTCAGAAGGGTCCAACAGAGAGCAGAGGTAGGAGACAGTCGTTAAGAAAGACTGTTACAGAGAGCAGAGGTTGGAGACTGGGGTGCAGAGGGATTGTTGCAAAGAGCAGATTTTTTCAGACTGAGGTACAGAAGAACTGTTGCAAAGAGCAGATTTTGGAGACTGGGGTGCAGAAGGATCGTTGCAGAGAGCAGAGGTTGGAGACTGGGGTGCAGATTGATTGATACAGAGAGCAGAGGTTTGGAGACTAGGGTGCAGAAGGCCTGTTACAGAGCAGAGTTTGGAGACTGGGGTGCAGAAGGATCTTACAGAGAGCAGAGTTTTGAGACTGAGGTGCAGAAGTACTGTTACAGATAGTAGAGTTTGGAGACTGAGGTGCAGAACGACCCTTGCAAAGAGCAGAGGTTGGAGACTGAGGTGCAGAAGGATTGTTACAGAGAGAAGAGGTTGGAGACTGGGGTGCAGAAAAACTTTTTCTGAGAGCAGAGTCTTTAGACTGGGGTGTAGAAGGACTGTTGCAGAGAGTAGAGGTTGGAGATTAGGGTCGAGAAGGACTGCTACAGAGAGCACAGTTTGGATACTGGGGTGGAGAAGGACTGCTGCAGAGAGCAGATGCTGGAGACTGGGGTTCAAAAGGAAAGTTGCACAGAGCAGAGGATGGAGACTGGGGTGCAGAAGTATCCTTGGGGTGAGCAGAGTATGGAGAATGCGGTGTAGAAGGACTGTTACAGAAAGCAGAGTTTGGAGACTAGGGTTTAGAAGGACTTTTTCATAGAGCAGACCTTGGAGACTTGGGTGAAGAAGTATTGTTGCATAGAGCAAAGGATGGAGACTCAGATGCAGAAGACGATTTCAGAAAGAAGATTTTGAAGACTGGGGTGCAGAAGGACTGTTACAGAGAGCAGACTTTGGAGACTGGGGTGCAGAACGATTGTTAGAGAGGCCAGAGGTTGGAGACTGTGGTGCAGAAAGACTTTTACTGAGAGCACAGGTTGGAGACTGAGGTGCAGAGAAACTGTTGCAGAGAGCAAAGTTAGAAGACTGGGGTGCAGAAGGAGTGTTACAGAGAGCATATGTTGGAGACAGGTGCAGAAGGACCATTACAGAGAGCAGAAGTTGGAGACTGGGGCACAGAGGAGTCTTACAGAGAGCAGAGGTTGGAGACAGGTGTGCAGAAAGATCTTACATGGAGCATAGGTTTGAGACTGGGGTGCAGAAGGACTGTTCTGAGAGCAGAGGTTGGAGACTGGGGTGAGAAGGATCATTGAAGAGAGAAGAGTTTGGAGACTGGTGGCAAAAGGCCTGTTACATACAGCAGAGGTTGGAGACTGGGGGCAAAAGGCATGTTACATGCAGCAGACGTTGGAGACTGGGGTCAAGAAAGATTGTTGCAGAGAGCAGAGTTTGCAGACTGGGATGCAGAAGGCTGTTGCTGAGAACAAAGGTTAAACACTGATGTGCAGAAGGACTGTTACAGAGAGCAGATGTTGGAGACTGGCGTTCAGATGGATCTTAGAGAGACCAGAGGTCAGAGACTGAGGTGCAGAAGGATTATAACAGACAGCAGAGTTAGGAGACTGGTGTGCAGGAGGTTCGTTTCAGACAGCAGAGTTTTCAGACTGTGGTGCAGAAGGACTCTTGCAGAGACCATATTTTGGAGACTGGGGTGTAGAAGGACTGTTGCAGAGAACAGAGTTTGGAGACTGGGGGTTAAGAATGATCGTTGCAGAGAAAAGAGATTGAAGACTGGTGTGCAGAAGGAATGTTACAGAGAGCAGAGTTGGGAGACTGGGTTGTCGAAGAATCCCACAGAGAGAAGAGGTTGGAGTTTGAAGTGCAGAAGTACTGTTACAGAAAGTATAGGTTGGAGACTGAGGTGCAGAAGGACCGTTGCAGAGAACAGAGTTTGCAGACTGAGGTGCAAAAAGATTGTTACAGAGAGCAGAGTTTGGAGACCGGGGTGCAGAGGGACTGTTGCAGAGAACAGAGGTTGGAGACTAAAGTGCAGAAGGACTGTTGGAGAGAGCAGAGGTTGGAGACTGGGGTGCAGAAGGCCTGTTACAGAAAGCAGAGACTCTAGTATCGGATGCAGAAAGAACGTTACAGAGAGTAGAGGTTGGAAATGCAGTACAGTAAGGACTGTTGCAGAGAGCTGAATTTAGAAACTGGGGTGCAGAAGGACTGTTGCAGAGAGCAGAGGTTGGAGACTGAGGTGCAGAAGTCCTGTTACATAAAACAGAGGTTGGAGACTGGGGTGCAGAAGGATCATTGCAAATAGCAGATCTTGGAGACAGGGGTGTAGAAGGATCTTGCAGAGTGCAGAAGTTGGATACTGGTTTGCAGAAGTATTTTACAGACAGCAGAGTTGGGAGAATGAGGAGTAGAAGGACTGTTACAGGCAGCAGAGGTAGGAGACTGGGGTGCAGAAAGTTCGTTGAAGACAGCAGAGCTTTCAGACTGACGTGCAGAAGGACTGTTGCAGAGAGCAGTTTTTGGAGACTGGGGTGCAGAAGGACTGTTGCAGAGAGCAGAGGTTGGAGACTGGGGTTAAGAGGGATCATTGCAGAGAGCAGAGGTTGGAGACTGTTGTTCAAAAGGACTTTTACAGAGAGCAGATTTTGGAGACTGGGTTTTAGAAGGATACTACAGAGAGCCGAGGTTTGCGAGTGAAGTGCAGAACGACTGTTACAGAGAGTAGACGTTGGACACTGGGCTGCAGAAGGACTCTTTTAGAGAGCAGTGGTCGAAGACTGGGGTGCAGAAGGACTGTTGCAGAGAGCAGAGGTTGGAGACTGAGGTACAGAAGTCCTGTTACAGAGAGAAGAGGTTGGAGCCTTTAATGCAAAGGTTGGATACTGGGGTGAAGATGGATCTTACAGAGAGAAGAATTTGGAGACTGAGGTGCGGAATGACTGTTGCGGAGATCAGAGGTAGTAGACTGGGGTGCAGTAGGATCATTGCAGAGAGCAGAGTTTGGAGAATGGGGTGCAGAAGGATCGTTGCACAGTGCAGATTTTAGAGACTGGGGTGCAAAAGGCCTGCTACAGAGAGAAGAGTTTGGAGACTGGCGTGCAGAAGGCCTGTAATAGAGAGGAGAGGTTGGAGACTGGGGTGCAGAAGGACTGTTATAGAGATCAGAGTTTGGAGACTGGGTTGCTGAAGAATCTTACATAGAGCAATGTTTGGAGACTGGGTTGCAGAAGGATCGTGTAGAGAGCAGAGGTTTCAAACTGAGGGGCAGAAGGACTGTTACAGAGAGCAGAGGTTGGAGACTGAGGTGTAGGACTGTTACAGAGAACAGAGTTTGGAGACTGAGGTGCAGAAGGACTGTTACAGAAAGAAGTGGTTGGAAATTGGGGTGCAGAAAGACCATAACAGAGACCAGAGTTTGGAGACTGCGGCATAGAAAAACTGTAACAGAGAGCAGAGGTTGGAGACTGAGGTGCAGAATAATAGATACAGAGAGCAGAGGTTTAAGACTGGGTTCTAGAAGGATCTACAGAGAGCAGAGGTTGGAGAATGAAGTGCAGAATGACTGTTACAGAGAGGAGAGGTTGGAGACTGGGGTGCCGATGGACTGTTATAGAGAGCAGAGTTTGGAGACTGAGTTCGAGAAGAATCTTACAGAGAGAAGAGGTTGGAGACTGAGATGCAGGTGGACTGTTACAGAGAGCAGTGCTTAGAGACTGGGGTGCAGAAGGATCGTGCAGAAAGCAGAGGTGTGAGACTGAGGTGTAGATAGACTGTTACAGAGAGCAGACTTTGGAGACTTGGTGCAAAAGAATAAATACAGAGAGCAGAGGTTTGAGACTGGGTTTTAGAAGGATCCTACAGAGAGCAGAGGTTGGAGAGTGAAGTGCAGAAGGACTGTTACAGAGAGTAGAGGTTGGAGACTGAGGTGCAGAAGACTGTTGCAGAGAAAAGAGTTTGGAGGCTGAGGTGCAGAAGGCTTGTTACAGAGAGTAGAGTTTGGAGAGTGGGGTGCAGAAGGTCTGTTTCAGGGAGCAGAGATTGGAGACTGGGTTGAAGAAGGACTGTTGCAGGGAACAGAGGATGGAGACTGGGCTGCAGAAGAAATGTTGCAGAGAGCAGAGGTTGGAGACTGAGGTGCAGAAGGACTCTTAGAGAGAGCAGAAGTTGGAGACTGGGGTGCAGAAGGACTGTTTCAGAGAGCAGAGGCTGGAGACTGAGGTGCCAAATCCTGTTACATAGAGCAGAGGTTGGACACTGGGGTGCAGAAGGATCGTTGAAATAAGCAGAGGTTGGACACAGGGGTGCAGAAGGATCTTACAGAGAGCAGAAGTTTGAGACTGCGTTGCAGAAGGACTGTTGCAGGGATCAGTTTGGAGACTGGGGTGCAGTAGGATCATTGCAGAGAGCAGAGTTTGGAGACTAAGGTACAGAAGGATAGTTGCAGAGAGCAGAGGATTGAGACTGGGGTGCAGAAGGCCTGCTACAGAGATCAGAGTTTTGAGACTTGCTTGCAGAAGGCCTGATACAGAGGGGAGAGTTTGGAGACTGGGGTGCAGAAGGACTGTTATAGAGAGCAGAGTTTGGAGACTGAGTTCCTGAAAGATCTTACAGAGAGCAGAGGTTGGAGATTCCGGTGCAGGTGGACTGTTACATAGAGCAGTTGTTGGAGACTGGGGTGCAGAATTTTCGTGCAGATAGCAGAGGTGTCAGAATGAGGTGCAGATGGACTGTTACAGGGAGCAGAGGTTTTAGACTGAGGTGTAGAAGGACTGTTACAGAGAGCAGGGTTTGGAGATTGAGGTGCAGAAGGACTGTTACAGAAAGAAGTGGTTGGAAATTGGCGTGCAAAAGGACCGTAAGAAAGACCACAGTTTGGAGACTGCGGTATAGAAAAACTGTAACAGAGAGCAGAAGTTGGAGACTGAGGTGCAGAAGGATAGATACAGAGAGCAGAGGTTTGAGACTGGGGTTCAGAAGGACTAATACAGAAAGCAGAGTTTGGAGACTGGGATGCAGAAGAACCATTATGGAGAGCAGAGGTTTGAGACTGCGGTACAGAAGGACTGTTACAAAGAGCAGATGTTGGAAACTGGGGAGCAGAAGGACTGTTGCAGAGGACAGAGGTTGGAGACTGGGGTGCAGAAGGACTGTTGCAGAGAGCAGAGTTTGAAGACTGGGGTGCAGAAGGACTTTCAGGGAGCCGAGGTTGGATACTGGGGTGCAGAAGGACTCTTGCAGAGAGCAGAGGATGAAGACTGGCTGCAGAAGGAATGTTGCAGAGAGCAGAGGTTGGAGACTGAGGTGCAGAAGAACTGTTGCAGAGAGCAGAGGTTGGAGACTGAGGTGCAAAATCCTGTTACATAGTGCAGAGGCTGGACACTGGGGTGCAGAAGGATCGTTAAAATAAGCAGAGGTTGGAGACAGGGGTGCAGAAGGATCATACAGAGAGCAGAAGTTGGAGACTGAGTTGCAGAAGGACTGTTGCATTGATCAGAGTTTGGAGACAGGGGTGCAGTAGGATCATTGCAGAGAGAAGAGTTTGGAGACTGGGGTGCAGAAGAACTGTTGCAGAGAGCAGAGTTTGAAGACTGGGGTGCAGAAGAACTTGCAGGGAGCCGAGTTTGGATACTGGGGTGCAGAAGGACTGTTGCAGAGAGCAGAGGTTGGATACTGGGGTGCAGAAGGCCTGCTACAGAGAGCAGAGTTGTGAGACTGAGTTCCTGAAAGATCTTACAGAGAGCAGAGTTTGGAGAGTGAGGTACAGGTGGACTGTTACAGAGAGCAGTGATTGGAGACAGGGGATGCAGAAGGACTGTTGCAGAGAGCAGAGGTTGGATACTGAGGTGCAGAAAGACTCTTAGAGAGAGCAGAATTTGGAGACTGGGGTGCAGAAGGACGGATACAGAAAGCAGAGATTGGAGTCAGGGCTGCAGAAAGACGTTTTCAGAGAGCAGAGTTTGAAGACTGCAGTATAGTAGGACTGTTGCAGAGAGCAGAGTTTGGAGACTGAGGTGCAGAAGGATAGATACAAAGAACAGAGCTTGGAGACTCGGGTTCAGAAAGACTGATACAGAAAGCAGGTTTTAGAGACTGGGGTGTAGAAGGACTGTTACACAGATTAGAGTTTGGAGACTCAGGTGCAGAAGGACTGTTACAGGAAGCAGAGTTTGGAATTTGGGTGCAGAAGGACTTTTACAGAGAGCAGATGTTGGAGACTGTGGTACAGGACTGTTATTTAGAGCAGATGTTGGATCCTGGGGTGCAGAAGGACTCATACATAGAGCACAGGTTGGAGACTGAGGTGCAGAAAAATAGATACAGAGAACAAATGTTGGAGATTGGGGTTCAGACAGACTGATACAGAAAGCAGAGGTTTGAGACTGGGGTGTAGAAGGACCATTACAAAGAGCAGAGGTTTAGACTGCGGTACAGAACAACTGTTACAGAGAGCAGATGTTCGAGACTGGGGAGCAGAAAGACTGTTGTAGAGGACAGAGGTTGGACACTGGGTTGGAGAAGGAATGTTACAGAGAGCAGGGTTTGGAAACTGGTGTGCAGATATATCTTACAGAGAGCAGAGGTTGGAGACTGTGGTGCAGAAGAACTGTTGCAGAGAGCAGACATTGGAGACTGGGCTCCAGAAGGATCGTTGCAGAGAGCAGAGTTTAGAGACTGGGGTCCAGAAGGACTTTTACACAGAGCAGAGTTTGGAGACTGGTGTGCGGCAGGACTGTTGCAGAGAGCAGATGTTGGATACTGGGGTGGAGAAGAATCATTGCAGAGAGAAGAGGTTGGAGACTGTTGTGCAGAAGGACTGTTATAGAGTGCAGAGTTTAAAGACTTGGTTACAAAAGGATTCTACAGAGAGCAGAGTTGGGAGACTGAGGTGCAGAAGGACTGTAAGAGAGAGCAGAGGTAGGAGATTGAGGTGCAGAAGGACTGTTACAGAGAGCAGAGTTTGGATACAGCGGTGCAGAAGCATCTTACAGAGAGCAGAATTTGGAGTCTGAGGTGCAGAAGGACTGTTGGAGAGATTAGAGGTTGGAGAATGGAGTGCAGTTGGATCATTGCAGAGAGCTGATGTTGGAGACTGAGGTGTAGAAGAATCGTTGCAGAGAGAAGATTTTGGAGATGGGGTGCAGAAGGCCTGCTACAGAGAGAAGAGTTTGGAGACTGGCTTGCAGAAGGCCTGTTACAGAGAGGAGATGTTGGAGACTGAGGTGCAGGTGGACTGTTACAGAGAGCAGAGGTTGGAGACTGAGGTGTAGAAGGACTGTTACAGAGAGCAGAGTTTGGAGACACAGGTGCAGAAGGACTGTTATACAGAGCAGTGTTTGGTGACTGGGTTCCTGAAGGATCTTACAGAGAACAGAGGTTGGAGACTGAGGAGTAGGTGGACTGTTACAGAGAGCAGAGGTTTGAGACTGAGGTGTAGAAGGACTGTTACAGAGAGGAGAATTTGGAGACTCAGGTGCAGAAGGACTGTTACAGAAAGCAGAGGATCGAAATTGGGCTGCAGAAGGACCATTACAGAGAGCAGAGTTTGGAGACTGTGGTATAGGTCTGTTACCAAGAGCAGAGGTTGGAGACTGGGCTGCAGAAGGACTCTTACATAGAGCACAGGTTGGAGACTGAGGTGCAGAAGGATAGATACAGAGAATAGAGGTTGGAGACTGGGGTTTAGACACACTGATACAGAAAGCAGAGATGGAGACTGGGGTGTAGAAGAATCTTTACAAAGAGCAGAGGTTGGTGACTGCGGTACAGAAGGACTGTTACAGAGAGCAGATCTCAGAGTCTGGGAGGCAGAAAAACTGTTGCAGAGGACAGAGGTTGGAGACTGGGGTGGAGAAGGAATGTTACAGAGAGCAGAGTTGGGAAACTGGAGTGCAGAAAGATCCTACAGAGAGCAGAGGTTGGAGACTCTGGTGCAGAAGGACTGTTGAAAAGAGCAGACATTGGAGACTGGGTTCCAGAAGGATCATTCAAGAGGGCAGATTTTAGAAACTGGGGTCCAGAAGGACTGTTACACAGAGCAGAGTTTGGAGACTGGTGTGCGGCAGGACTGTTGCAGAGAGGAGAGTTTAAAGACTTAGTTGCAAAAGGATCTTACAGAGAGCAGAGTTGGGAGACTTAGGTGCAGAAGGACTGTTAGAGAGAGCAGAGTTAAGAGACTGAGGTGCAGAAGGACTGTTACAGAGAGCAGAGTTTGGATACAGTGGTGCAGAAGCATCTTACAGAGAGCAGAATATGGAGTCTGAGGTGCAGAAGGACTGTTGCAGAGATCAGATGTTGGAGAGTGGGGTGAAGTTGGATCATTGCATAGAGCAGACATTGGAAACTGGGTTCCAGAAGGATCGTTCAAGAGGGCAGATTTTAGAAACTGGGATCGAGAAGGACTGTTACACAGAGCAGAGGTTGAAGACTGAGGTGCAGAAAGACTGTTAGAGAGAGCAGAGTTTGGAGACTGGGGTGCAGAAGGACTGTGACAGACAGTAGAGTTTGGAGACTGGGGTTCAGATGGATCTTACAGAGAGCAGAGTTAGGAGACTGGGGTTCAAAAGGACTATGCAGAGACCAGATGTTGGAGACTGGGGAGGAGAAGAATCGTTGCAGAGAGCCGAGGTTGGAGACGGGTGCAGAAGTATCATTGCAGAGAGCAGATTTTGGAGACTGGGGTGCAGAAGGCCTGCTACAGAGAGAAGAGTTTGGAGCCTGGCCTGCAGAAGGCCTGTTACAGAGAGGAGAGGTCGGAGACTGGGGTGCAGAAGGACAGTTATAGAGAGCAGTGTTTGGAGACTGCGTTGCTGAAGGTTCTTACAGAGAGCAGAGGTTGGAGACTGAGGTGCAGGTGGACTGTTACACAGAGCAGTGTTTGTAGACTGGGGTGCAGAAGGATCGTGACGAGAGCAGAGGTGTCAGACTGAGGTTCAGTAGGACTGTTACAGAGAACAGAGGTTGGAGACTGAGGTGTAGAAGGACTGTTACTGAGAGCAGAGTTTGGAGACTGAGGTGCAGAAGGACTGTTACAGTAAGCAGAGATTGGAAATTGGGGTGCAATCAGACCGTTACAGAGACCAGAGTTTGAAGACTGCTGTATAGAAAAACTGTTACAGAGAGCAGAGTTTGGAGACTGGGATGCAGAAGGAATGTTACAGAGAGCACAGGTTGGAGACTGAAGTGCAGAAGAATGAATACAGAAAGCAGAAGTTTGAGACTGAGGTTCAAAAGGACTGATACAGAAAGCAGAGTTTGGGGTGCTGAAAGACTGTAACAAAGAGCAGAGTTTGGAGACTGGGGAGCACAATGACTGATGCAGAGGACAGAGGTTGGAGACTGGGGTGCCGCAGGACAAGTGCAGAAGGCAGAGATTATACAATGGGGTGGAGAAGGAATGTTACAGAGAGCAGAGTTTGGAAACTGGAGGGCAGAAGAATCTTACAGAGAGCAGAGTTTGGAGACTGTGGTGCAGAAGGATTGTTACAGAGAGCAGAGCTTGGAGACTGGAGTCCAGAAGGATGGGTTCAGAGAGGAGAGATTGGAGACTGGGGTGCAGAAGGACTGTTGCAGAGAGCAGAGGTTTAAAACTGGGGTGCAGAAGGACTGTTGGAGAGAGCAGAGGTTGGAGACTGGAGTGCAGAAGGACTGTTGCGGAGAGCAGAGGTTGGAGTCTGATGTGCAGAAAGACTCTTACAGAGAGCAGAGTTTGGAGACTGGGGTGCAGAAGGACTGTTACAGAGACCAGAGGTTGGAACTCTGGTGCAGAAGGACTGTTGCAGAGATCAGAGGTTAAAGACTGCGTGGCAGTAGGATCATTGCAGAGAGCAGAGTTTGGAGACTGGGGTGCAGAAGGATCCTTTGAGAGAGCAGATTTTGAAGACTGGGGTGCAGAAGGCCTGCTACAGAGAGCAGAGTTTGGAGACTGAGGTACAGAAAGTCTGTTACAGAAACTAGAGGTTGGAAATTGGGGTGCATAAGAACGGTTACAGAGATTAGAGTTTGGAGACTGCAGTATAGAAAAAGTGTTACAGTGCGCACAGGTTGGAGACTGGGGTGCAAAAGGACTGTTGCAGAGAGCAAAGGTCGGAGACTGGGATGCAGAAGGCCTGTTACACAGAGCAGAGTTTGGAGACTGGGGTACAGAAGGACTGTTACAGAGAGCAGAGGTTGGATACTAGGGTTCAGATGGACTGTCACAGAGGACAGAGGTTGGAGACTGGGATCCTGCAGGACCCTCGCAGAAAGCAGAGGTTAGAGACTGCGATGGAGAAGGAATGTTAGAGAGAGCAGATTTTGTAAACTGGAGTGCAGAAAGATCTTACAGAGAGCAGCGGTTGGAGACTGTGGTGCAGAAGGACTGTTGCAGAGAGTAGTGTTTGGAGACTAGGGTCCAGAAGATCGTTGCAGAGAGCAGAGTTTGGAGACGGGGGTGCAAAAACACTGTTGCAGAGAGCAGAGGTTGGAGACTGGGGTGCAGAAGGACTGTTGCAGAGAGCAGAGATTGGATACTGAGGTGCATAAGGACTCTTAGAAAGAGCAGAAATTGGATACTGGAGTGCAGAAAGTCCGTTACAGAGAGCAGAGGTTTGAGACTGCAGTACAGAAGGACTTTTGCAGAGAGCAGTGTTTGGAGACTGGGGTGCAGAAAGACTGTTACATAGATCAGAGGTTGGATACGGAGGTGCAGAAGTCCTGTTACATAGAGCAGAGGTTGGTGACCTTGGTGCAGATGGATCGTTGCAAGGAGGAGACTTGGAGACAAAGGTGCAGAAGAATCTCACAGAGAGTAGAAGTTTGAGACTGAGGTGCAGAAGGACTGTTGCAAAGATGAGAGGTTGGACACTGGGGTGCAGTAAGATCATTGCTGAGAGCAGACGTTAGAGACTGGGGTCTGAAGGTCTGCTACATAGAGCAGAGTTTAAAGACTGGCGTGCAGAAGGCCTATTACAGAGAGGAGATGTTGGAAACACGGGTGCAGAAGGACTGTTATAGAGAGAAGAGTTTGGAGACTGGGTTGCTGAAGGATCTTACAGAGAGCAGAGGTTGGCTACTGAGGTGCAGAAGGACTGTTACAGAGAGCAGAGGTTGGAGACTGAGGTGTAGAAGGACTGTTACAGAGAGCAGAGTTTGGAGACTCAGGTGCAGAAGGACTGTTACAGGAAGCAGAGTTTGGATATTGGGGTGCAAAAGGACCTGTACAGAGAGCAGAGGTTGGAGACTGGGGTGCAGAAGGACTTTTACATAGAGCACAGGTTGGTGACTGAGGTGCAGAAGGACCCTTACAAAGAGCAGTGTTTGGAGACTGCAGTACAGAAGGACTGTTACAGAGAGCAGATCTTGTAGACTGGGGAGAAGAAGGACTATTGCAGAGGACAGAGGTTGGAGACTCGTGTGGAGAAGGAATGTTACAGAGAACAGAGTTTGGAAACTGGAGTGCAGCAGGATCTTACAAAGAGAAGAGTTTGGAGACTGTGTTGCAGAAGGACTGTTGCAGAGAGCAGACTTTCGAGACTGGGGTCCAGAAGTGTTGTTGCAGAGAGCAGAGTTTTGAGACTGGGGTGAAGAAGGACTGTTCCAGAGAGAAGATGTTGAAGACTGGGGTGCAGAAGGACTGTTACACAGAGCAGAGGTTGGAGACTGGGGTTCAGATGGATCTTTCAGAGAGTAGAGTTTTGAAACAGGGGTGCAAAGGACTGTTGCAGAGAGAAGAATCTGGATACTGGCGTGGAGAAGAATCGGTGCAGAGAGAACAGGTTTGAGACTGGGGTGCAGAAGGCCTGTTACAGAGAGCTAAGTTTGGAGACTGGGTGGCAGAAGTCCTTATACAGAGAGCAGAGGTTGGAGACCGTTGTGCAGAAGTACTGTTACTGAGTGCAGAGTTTAAAGACTGGGTTACACACGGATCTTACAGAGAGCAGAGTTGGAAGACTGAGGTGCAGAAGGACTGTTACAGAGAGCAGAGGTAGGAGACTGGGATGCAGAAGGGTCGTTGCAGAGAGCAGAGTTTTCAGACTGAGGTACAGAAGAAATGTTGCAGAGAGCAGATGTTGGAGACTGCAGTGCAGAAGGACTGTTGCAGATAGCAGATGTTGGAGACTGGGGTTCAGAAGGACTGATAAATAAAGCAGATGTTGGAGACTGGGGTGCAGAACGACCGTTACAGAGAGAAGAGTTTGGAGACTGCAATACAGGAGGACTGTTACAGAGAGAAGAGGTTGGAGACTGGGGTGGAGAAGAAGTGTTTCAGAGTGCAGATTTTGGATACTGGTGTGCAGAAGAACTGTTGCCGAGAGCAGAGTTTGAAGACTGGGGTGCAGAAGAACTGTCGCAGAGAGCAGAGGTTGGAGGCTGAGGTGTAGAAAGAATGTTACAGAGAGCAAAGTTTGGAGACTGGGGAGCAGAATTACTGATACAGAAAGCAGAGGTTGAGTCTGGGGTGCAGAAGGACGGTTGCAGAGAGCAGAAGTTGGAGACTGTGGTTAAGAAAGACTGTTGCAGGGAGCAGAGGTTAGAGAATGGGGTGCAGAAGAACTGTTACAAGGAGCAGAGGTTAGAGAATGGGGTGCAGAATTAAGGTTGCAGAGTTCAGAGGTTGGAGACAGAGGTGCAGAAGGACTGTTACAGAGAGCAGAGTTTGGAAACCGTGTTGCAGAAGGACTGATACAGAAAGCAGAGGTTTGAGACTCCGGTGCAGATGGACCGTTACAGAGAGCAGAGTTTGGAGACTGCAGTATAGATGGACTGTTACAGCGATCAAAGGTTGGAGAGTGGTGTGCAGAAGGACTGTTGCAGAAACACAGGTTGGAGACTGAGTGCAGAACGATAGATACAGAGAGCAGAGGTTGGAGATTGGTATTCAGAAGGACTGATTCAAAAATTAGAGGTTGGAGACTGGGTTGCAGAAGGACCATTACAGAGAGCAGAGTTTGGAGACTGTGGTACATAAGGACTGTTACAGAGAGCAGAGGTTGGAGACTGCGGTGAAGAAGGCCTGTTACAGAGAACAGAGTTTTGAGACTGGGGTGCAAAAAGACTGTTACAGAGCACAGATTTTTGAGACTGGGTTTAAAAGGATCTTACAGAGAGCAGAGTTTTGAGACTGAGGTGCAGAAGGACTGTTGCAGAGAGCAGATGTTGGAGACTGCAGTACAGAAGGACTTTTGCAGAAAGCAGAGGTTGGAGACTAGGGTACACAAGGACTTTTTCAGAGAGCAGATTTTGGAGACTGTTGTTAAGAAGGACTGTTGCAGAGAGCAGAAGTTTGAGAATGGGGTGCAGAAGAACTTTTGCAGAGAGCAGAGGTTGGAGACTGTGGTGCAGAAGAACGGATAAAGAAAGTAGAGGTTGGAGACTGGTGTGCAATAGGACCTTTACAGAGAGCAGAGTTTGGAAACTGAGGTACAGAAGGACTATTAAAGAGAGGAGCGTTTGGAGACTTGGGAGCAGAAGAACTGTTGCGTAATACAGAGGTTTGAGACTGGGGTGCAGCAGGACCGTTGCAGAAAGCAGAGGTTGGAGAATGGCGTGGAGAAGGAATATTACAGAGAGCAGATTTTGGAAACTGGGGTCAGAAGGATATTTCAGAGAGCAGAGGTTGGAGACTGAGGTGCAGAAGTATTGTTCCTAAAGCAGAGTTTGGACACTGGGGTGCAGAAGGACTTTTGCAGAGAGCAGATGTTGGAGACTGGGGTGCAGAAGGATTGTTTAGAGAGCAGATGTTGGAGACTGGGGTGCAGAAGGACTCTTGCAGAGATCAGAGGTTGAAGACTGAGGTGGAGAAGGACTGTTTTAGAGAAAAAGGTTGGATACTGGGGTACAGAAGAATTTTTGCAGAGAGCAGAGTTTTAAGACTGAGGTACAGAAAGATCGTTTCAGAGAGCAGACCTGGAGACATGGCTGCAGAAGGACTCTTACACAGAGCACACGTTGCAGACTGGATTACAGAAGGAATGTTGCAGACAGCAGAGGTTGGGACTGGGGTGTATAAGCACTGTTGCACATAGCAGAGTTTGGATATGAGGTTCAGAAGGACTGTTACAGAAAGAAAAGTTTGTAGACTGGGGAGCAGAAGGACTGATACAGAAAGCAGAGGTTGGAGACTGGGGTGCAGAAGGACAATTACAGAGAGCAGAGTTTGGAGAATGTGGTATAGAACGACTGTTACAGAGAGCAGAGTTTGGCAACTGGAGTGCAGAAGGAGTGTTGCAAAGAACAAAGGTTGGAGACTGAGGTGCAGAAGGACTGTTACAGAGAGCAGACAAGGTTGCAGAAGGATCTTACAGAGAGCAGAGTTTGAAGACCGAGGTGCAGCAGGACTCTTAAAGAGAGCAGTGGTTGGAGACTTGGGTGCAGAACGCCTGTTATGAAGAGCAGAGTTTGGAGAAGGTCTCCAGAAGGACTGTTACAGATGGCAGAATTTAGAGACTTGGATGCAGAAGGATTTTACAGAGAGCAGATGTTGGAGACTGAGGTGCAGAAGGACGGTTACAGAGAGTAGAGATTGGAGACTGAGTTTCAGAAGGATCGTTGCAGACAACAGAATTTGGAGACTGGGGTGCAGAAGGATCGTTGCAGACAGCAGAGTTTCCAGACTGAGATGGAGAAGGACTGTTACACAGAGCAGAGGTTGAAGACTAACGTAAAGAAGCACAGTTACAGAGAGCACATGTGGGAGACAGGGGTGCTGGATTGATACAGAGAAGAAGTTGGTGACTGAGGTACAGAAGGACTGTTACAGAGAGCAGAGGTTTGAGACTCGGGTGCAGAAGGATTATTGCAGAGAGCAGAGTTTTCAGACTGAGGTACAGAAAAACTGTTGCAGAGAGCATATGTTGGAGATTGGGTTTCACATGGACTGTTGCAGCGAGCAGAGGTTGAAGACTAGGGTTCAGAGGGATCG
>NW_027524557.1:0-30762 GCF_052094955.1 Ictidomys tridecemlineatus
GCAAACAAACCATAGAGATAGAACTTGAAACTGCTTTATTGTGTCAAGTTTCAAAGAGCTAGCACAAACCGTGTTTGATTTAGAGTTCCAAATACATGTATCCCTATAGGAGAAAACAGAGTGAAACCTCAAAATGAAACCGGTTACTGCCAACGAACGGTTTAAACTAGAAGAACGAAATTTGGCGAGCCAAGTGGGATTGGTGTACTGATCATTACCTGAAAGTTTCATCAAGATTGGGTGAAAAAGTGTGTGCTGAGATTTCGGCGCAACTCGTAGTTTTTTGGAAGCTTGGCAGGCCCTTTCCATGAAAGTGATTCTCGCCAGTCTCTGCTTAGGGCTACATCAACAGCAAACAAACCATAGAGATAGAACTTGAAACTGCTTTATTGTGTCAAGTTTCAAAGAGCTAGCACAAACCGTGTTTGATTTAGAGTTCCAAATACATGTATCCCTATAGGAGAAAACAGAGTGAAACCTCAAAATGAAACCGGTTACTGCCAACGAACGGTTTAACCTAGAAGAACGAAATTTGGCGAGCCAAGTGGGATTGGTGTACTGATCATTACCTGAAAGTTTCATCAAGATTGGGTGAAAAAGTGTGTGCTGAGATTTCAGGCAACTCGTAGTTTTTTGGAAGCTTGGCAGGCCCTTTCCATGAAAGTGATTCTCGCCAGTCTCTGCTTAGGGCTACATCAACAGCAAACAAACCATAGAGATAGAACTTGAAACTGCTTTATTGTGTCAAGTTTCAAAGAGCTAGCACAAACCGTGTTTGATTTAGAGTTCCAAATACATGTATCCCTATAGGAGAAAACAGAGTGAAACCTCAACATTAAACCGGTTACTGCCAACGAACGGTTTAACCTAGAAGAACGAAATTTGGCGAGCCAAGTGGGATTGGTGTACTGATCATTACCTGAAAGTTTCATCAAGATTGGGTGAAAAAGGGTGTGCTGAGATTTCAGGCAACTCGTAGTTTTTTGGAAGCTTGGCAGGCCCTTTCCATGAAAGTGATTCTCGCCAGTCTCTGCTTAGGGCTACATCAACAGCAAACAAACCATAGAGATAGAACTTGAAACTGCTTTATTGTGTCAAGTTTCAAAGAGCTAGCACAAACCGTGTTTGATTTAGAGTTCCAAATACATGTATCCCTATAGGAGAAAACAGAGTGAAACCTCAAAATGAAACCGGTTACTGCCAACGAACGGTTTAACCTAGAAGAACGAAATTTGGCGAGCCAAGTGGGATTGGTGTACTGATCATTACCTGAAAGTTTCATCAAGATTGGGTGAAAAAGTGTGTGCTGAGATTTCAGGCAACTCGTAGTTTTTTGGAAGCTTGGCAGGCCCTTTCCATGAAAGTGATTCTCGCCAGTCTCTGCTTAGGGCTACATCAACAGAAAACAAACCATAGAGATAGAACTTGAAACTGCTCTATTGTGTCAAGTTTCAAAGAGCTAGCACAAACCGTGTTTGATTTAGAGTTCCAAATACATGTATCCCTATAGGAGAAAACAGAGTGAAACCTCAACATTAAACCGGTTACTGCCAACGAACGGTTTAACCTAGAAGAACGAAATTTGGCGAGCCAAGTGGGATTGGTGTACTGATCATTACCTGAAAGTTTCATCAAGATTGGGTGAAAAAGGGTGTGCTGAGATTTCAGGCAACTCGTAGTTTTTTGGAAGCTTGGCAGGCCCTTTCCATGAAAGTGATTCTCGCCAGTCTCTGCTTAGGGCTACATCAACAGCAAACAAACCATAGAGATAGAACTTGAAACTGCTTTATTGTGTCAAGTTTCAAAGAGCTAGCACAAACCCTGTTTGATTTAGAGTTCCAAATACATGTATCCCTATAGGAGAAAACAGAGTGAAACCTCAAAATGAAACCGGTTACTGCCAACGAACCGTTTAACCTAGAAGAACGAAATTTGGCGAGCCAAGTGGGATTGGTGTACAGATCATTACCTGAAAGTTTCATCAAGATTGGGTGAAAAAGTGTGTGCTGAGATTTCAGGCAACTCGTAGTTTTTTTGGAAGCTTGGCAGGCCCTTTCCATGAAAGTGATTCTCGCCAGTCTCTGCTTAGGGCTACATCAACAGAAAACAAACCATAGAGATAGAACTTGAAACTGCTCTATTGTGTCAAGTTTCAAAGAGCTAGCACAAACCGTGTTTGATTTAGAGTTTCCAAATACATGTATCCCTATAGGAGAAAACAGAGTGAAACCTCAAAATGAAACCAGTTACTGCCAACGAACGGTTTAACCTAGAAGAACGAAATTTGGCGAGCCAAGTGGGATATGTGTACTGATCATTACCTGAAAGTTTCATCAAGATTGGGGTGAAAAACGGTGTGCTGAGATTTCAGGCAACTCGTAGTTTTTTGGAAGCTTGGCAGGCCCTTTCCATGAAAGTGATTCTCGCCAGTCTCTGCTTAGGCCTACATCAACAGCAAACAAACCATAGAGATAGAACTTGAAACTTCTTTATTGTGTCAAGTTTCAAAGAGCTAGCACAAACGGTGTTTGATTTAGAGTTTCAAATACATGTATCCCTATAGGAGAAAACAGAGTGAAACCTCAAAATGAAACCGGTTACTGCCAACGAACGGTTTAACCTAGAAGAACGAAATTTGGCGAGCCAAGTGGGATTGGTGTACTGATCATTACCTGAAAGTTTCATCAAGATTGGGTGAAAAAGGGTGGTGTGCTGAGATTTCAGGCAACTCGTAGTTTTTTGGAAGCTTGGCAGGCCCTTTCCATGAAAGTGATTCTCGCCAGTCTCTGCTTAGGGCTACATCAACAGCAAACAAACCATAGAGATAGAACTTGAAACTGCTTTATTGTGTCAAGTTTCAAAGAGCTAGCACAAACCCTGTTTGATTTAGAGTTCCAAATACATGTATCCCTATAGGAGAAAACAGAGTGAAACCTCAAAATGAAACCGGTTACTGCCAACGAACCGTTTAACCTAGAAGAACGAAATTTGGCGAGCCAAGTGGGATTGGTGTACAGATCATTACCTGAAAGTTTCATCAAGATTGGGTGAAAAAGTGTGTGCTGAGATTTCAGGCAACTCGTAGTTTTTTGGAAGCTTGGCAGGCCCTTTCCATGAAAGTGATTCTCGCCAGTCTCTGCTTAGGGCTACATCAACAGAAAACAAACCATAGAGATAGAACTTGAAACTGCTCTATTGTGTCAAGTTTCAAAGAGCTAGCACAAACCGTGTTTGATTTAGAGTTCCAAATACATGTATCCCTATAGGAGAAAACAGAGTGAAACCTCAAAATGAAACCGGTTACTGCCAACGAACGGTTTAACCTAGAAGAACGAAATTTGGCGAGCCAAGTGGGATATGTGTACTGATCATTACCTGAAAGTTTCATCAAGATTGGGTGAAAAACGGTGTGCTGAGATTTCAGGCAACTCGTAGTTTTTTGGAAGCTTGGCAGGCCCTTTCCATGAAAGTGATTCTCGCCAGTCTCTGCTTAGGCCTACATCAACAGCAAACAAACCATAGAGATAGAACTTGAAACTTCTTTATTGTGTCAAGTTTCAAAGAGCTAGCACAAACGGTGTTTGATTTAGAGTTTCAAATACATGTATCCCTATAGGAGAAAACAGAGTGAAACCTCAAAATGAAACCGGTTACTGCCAACGAACGGTTTAACCTAGAAGAACGAAATTTGGCGAGCAAAGTGGGATTGGTGTACTGATCATTACCTGAAAGTTTCATCAAGATTGGGTGAAAAAGGGTGTGCTGAGATTTCAGGCAACTTGTAGTTTTTTGGAAGCTTGGCAGGCCCTTTCCATGAAAGTGATTCTCGCCAGTCTCTGCTTAGGGCTACATCAACAGCAAACAAACCATAGAGATAGAACTTGAAACTGCTTTATTGTGTCAAGTTTCAAAGAGCTAGCACAAACCGTGTTTGATTTAGAGTTCCAAATACATGTATCCCTATAGGAGAAAACAGAGTGAAACCTCAAAATGAAACCGGTTACTGCCAATGAACAGTTTAACCTAGAAGAACGAAATTTGGCGAGCCAAGTGGGATTGGTGTACTGATCATTACCTGAAAGTTTCATCAAGATTGGGTGAAAAAGTGTTTGCTGAGATTTCAGGCAACTCGTGGTTTTTTGGAAGCTTGGCAGGCCCTTTCCATGAAAGTGATACTCGCCAGTCTCTGCTTAGGGCTACATCAACAGCAAACAAACCATAGAGATAGAACTTGAAACTGCTTTATTGTGTCAAGTTTCAAAGAGCTAGCACAAACCGTGTTTGATTTAGAGTTCCAAATACATGTATCTCTATAGGAGAAAACAGAGTGAAACCTCAAAATGAAACCGGTTACTGCCAACGAACGGTTTAACCTAGAAGAACGAAATTTGGCGAGCTAACTGGGATTGTAGTACTGATCATTACCTGAAAGTTTCATCAAGATTGGGTGAAAAAGTGTGTGCTGAGATTTCAGGCAACTCGTAGTTTTTTGGAAGCTTGGCAGGCCCTTTCCATGAAAGTGATTCTCGCCAGTCTCTGCTTAGGGCTACATCAACAGCAAACAAACCATAGAGATAGAACTTGAAACTGCTTTATTGTGTCAAGTTTCAAAGAGCTAGCACAAACCGTGTTTGATTTAGAGTTCCAAATACATGTATCCCTATAGGAGAAAACAGAGTGAAACCTCAAAATGAAACCGGTTACTGCCAACGAACGGTTTAACCTAGAAGAACGAAATTTGGCGAGCCAAGTGGGATTGGTGTACTGATCATTACCTGAAAGTTTGATCAAGATTGGGTGAAAAAGGGTGTGCTGAGATTTCAGGCAACTCGTAGTTTTTTGGAAGCTTGGCAGGCCCTTTCCATGAAAGTGATTCTCGCCAGTCTCTGCTTAGGGCTACATCAACAGCAAACAAACCATAGAGATAGAACTTGAAACTGCTTTATTGTGTCAAGTTTCAAAGAGCTAGCACAAACCCTGTTTGATTTAGAGTTCCAAATACATGTATCCCTATAGGAGAAAACAGAGTGAAACCTCAAAATGAAACCGGTTACTGCCAACGAACCGTTTAACCTAGAAGAACGAAATTTGGCGAGCCAAGTGGGATTGGTGTACAGATCATTACCTGAAAGTTTCATCAAGATTGGGTGAAAAAGTGTGTGCTGAGATTTCAGGCAACTCGTAGTTTTTTGGAAGCTTGGCAGGCCCTTTCCATGAAAGTGATTCTCGCCAGTCTCTGCTTAGGGCTACATCAACAGAAAACAAACCATAGAGATAGAACTTGAAACTGCTCTATTGTGTCAAGTTTCAAAGAGCTAGCACAAACCGTGTTTGATTTAGAGTTCCAAATACATGTATCCCTATAGGAGAAAACAGAGTGAAACCTCAAAATGAAACCGGTTACTGCCAACGAACGGTTTAACCTAGAAGAACGAAATTTGGCGAGCCAAGTGGGATTGGTGTACTGATCATTACCTGAAAGTTTCATCAAGATTGGGTGAAAAACGGTGTGCTGAGATTTCAGGCAACTCGTAGTTTTTTGGAAGCTTGGCAGGCCCTTTCCATGAAAGTGATTCTCGCCAGTCTCTGCTTAGGCCTACATCAACAGCAAACAAACCATAGAGATAGAACTTGAAACTTCTTTATTGTGTCAAGTTTCAAAGAGCTAGCACAAACGGTGTTTGATTTAGAGTTTCAAATACATGTATCCCTATAGGAGAAAACAGAGTGAAACCTCAAAATGAAACCGGTTACTGCCAACGAACCGTTTAACCTAGAAGAACGAAATTTGGCGAGCAAAGTGGGATTGGTGTACTGATCATTACCTGAAAGTTTCATCAAGATTGGGTGAAAAAGGGTGTGCTGAGATTTCAGGCAACTTGTAGTTTTTTGGAAGCTTGGCAGGCCCTTTCCATGAAAGTGATTCTCGCCAGTCTCTGCTTAGGGCTACATCAACAGCAAACAAACCATAGAGATAGAACTTGAAACTGCTTTATTGTGTCAAGTTTCAAAGAGCTAGCACAAACCGTGTTTGATTTAGAGTTCCAAATACATGTATCCCTATAGGAGAAAACAGAGTGAAACCTCAAAATGAAACCGGTTACTGCCAATGAACAGTTTAACCTAGAAGAACGAAATTTGGCGAGCCAAGTGGGATTGGTGTACTGATCATTACCTGAAAGTTTCATCAAGATTGGGTGAAAAAGTGTTTGCTGAGATTTCAGGCAACTCGTGGTTTTTTGGAAGCTTGGCAGGCCCTTTCCATGAAAGTGATACTCGCCAGTCTCTGCTTAGGGCTACATCAACAGCAAACAAACCATAGAGATAGAACTTGAAACTGCTTTATTGTGTCAAGTTTCAAAGAGCTAGCACAAACCGTGTTTGATTTAGAGTTCCAAATACATGTATCCCTATTGGAGAAAACAGAGTGAAACCTCAAAATGAAACCGGTTACTGCCAACGAACGGTTTAACCTAGAAGAACGAAATTTGGCGAGCCAAGTGGGATTGGTGTACTGATCATTAACTGAAAGTTTCATCAAGATTTGGTGATAAAGTGTTTGCTGAGATTTCGGGCAACTTGTAGTTTTTTGGAAGCTTGGCAGGCCCTTTCCATGAAAGTGATTCTCGCCAGTCTCTGCTTAGGGCTACATCAACAGCAAACAAACCATAGAGATAGAACTTGACACTGCTTTATTGTGTCAAGATTCAAAGAGCTAGCACAAACCGTGTTTGATTTAGAGTTCCAAATACATGTATGTCTATAGGAGAAAACAGAGTGAAACCTCAAAATGAAACCGGTTACGGCCAACGAACGGTTTAACCTAGAAGAACGAAATTTTGCGATCCAAGTGGATTGGTGTACTGATCATTACCTGAAAGTTTCATCAAGATTGGGTGAAAAAGGGTGTGCTGAGATTTCAGGCAACTCGTAGTTTTTTGGAAGCTTGGCAGGCCCTTTCCATGAAAGTGATTCTCGCCAGTCTCTGCTTAGGGCTACATCAACAGCAAACAAACCATAGAGATAGAACTTGAAACTGCTTTATTGTGTCAAGTTTCAAAGAGCTAGCACAAACCGTGTTTGATTTAGAGTTCCAAATACATGTATCTCTATAGGAGAAAACAGAGTGAAACCTCAAAATGAAACCGGTTACTGCCAACGAACGGTTTAACCTAGAAGAACGAAATTTGGCGAGCTAACTGGGATCGGAGTACTGATCATTACCTGAAATTTTCATCAAGATTGGGTGAAAAAGTGTGTGCTGAGATTTCAGGCAACTCGTAGTTTTTTGGAATCTTGGCAGGCCCTTTCCATGAAAGTGATTCTCGCCAGTCTCTGCTTAGGGCTACATCAACAGCAAACAAACCATAGAGATAGAACTTGAAACTCCCTTATTGTGTCAAGTTTCAAAGAGCTAGCACAAACCGTGTTTGATTTAGAGTTCCAAATACATGTATCCCTAGAGGAGGAAAACAGAGTGAAACCTCAAAATGAAACCGGTTACTGCCAACGAACGGTTTAACCTAGAAGAACGAAATTTGGCGAGCCAAGTGGGATTGGTGTACTGATCATTACCTGAAAAGTTTCATCAAGATAGGGTGAAAAAGTGTTGCTGAGATTTCGGGCAACTCGTAGTTTTTTGGAAGCTTGGTAGGCCCTTTCCATTAAAGGGATTCTCGCCAGTCTCTGCTTAGGGCTACATCAACAGCAAACCCAGCCATAGAGATAGAACTTGAAACTGCTTTATTGTGTCAAGTTTCAAAGAGCTAGCACAAACCGTGTTTGATTTAGAGTTCCAAATACATGTATCCCTATAGGAGAAAACAGAGTGAAACCTCAAAATGAAACCGGTTACTGCCAACGAACGGTTTAACCTAGAAGAACGAAATTTGGCGAGCCAAGTGGGATTGGTGTACTGATCATTACCTGAAAGTTTCATCAAGATTGGGTGAAAAAGGGTGTGCTGAGATTTCAGGCAACTCGTAGTTTTTTGGAAGCTTGGCAGGCCCTTTCCATGAAAGTGATTCTCGCCAGTCTCTGCTTAGGGCTACATCAACAGCAAACAAACCATAGAGATAGAACTTGAAACTGCTTTATTGTGTCAAGTTTCAAAGAGCTAGCACAAACCGTGTTTGATTTAGAGTTCCAAATACATGTATCCCTATAGGAGAAAACAGAGTGAAACCTCAAAATGAAACCGGTTACTGCCAACGAACCGTTTAACCTAGAAGAACGAATTTGGCGAGCCAAGTGGGATTGGTGTACAGATCATTACCTGAAAGTTTCATCAAGATTGGGTGAAAAAGTGTGTGCTGAGATTTCAGGCAACTCGTAGTTTTTTGGAAGCTTGGCAGGCCCTTTCCATGAAAGTGATTCTCGCCAGTCTCTGCTTAGGGCTACATCAACAGAAAACAAACCATAGAGATAGAACTTGAAACTGCTTTATTGTGTCAAGTTTCAAAGAGCTAGCACAAACTGTGTTTGATTTAGAGTTCCAAATACATGTATCCGTATAGGAGAAAACAGAGTGAAACCTCAAAATGAAACCGGTTACTGCCAACGAACGGTTTAACCTAGAAGAACGAAATTTGGCGAGCCAAGTGGGATTGGTGTACTGATCATTACCTGAAAGTTTCATCAAGATTGGGTGAAAAACGGTGTGCTGAGATTTCAGGCAACTCGTAGTTTTTTGGAAGCTTGGCAGGCCCTTTCCATGAAAGTGATTCTCGCCAGTCTCTGCTTAGGCCTACATCAACAGCAAACAAACCATAGAGATAGAACTTGAAACTGCTTTATTGTGTCAAGTTTCAAAGAGCTAGCACAAACCGTGTTTGATTTAGAGTTTCAAATACATGTATCCCTATAGGAGAAAACAGAGTGAAACCTCAAAATGAAACCGGTTACTGCCAAAGAACGGTTTAACCTAGAAGAACGAAATTTGGCGAGCCAAGTGGGATTGGTGTACTGATCATTACCTGAAAGTTTCATCAAGATTGGGTGAAAAAGGGTGTGCTGAGATTTCAGGCAACTCGTAGTTTTTTGGAAGCTTGGCAGGCCCTTTCCATGAAAGTGATTCTCGCCAGTGTCTGCTTAGGTCTACATCAACAGCAAACAAACCATAGAGATAGAACTTGAAACTGCTTTATTGTGTCAAGTTTCAAAGAGCTAGCACAAACCGTGTTTGATTTAGAGTTCCAAATACATGTATCCCTTTAGGAGAAAACAGAGTGAAACCTCAAAATGAAACCGGTTACTGCCAACGAACGGTTTAACCTAGAAGAACGAAATTTGGTGAGCCAAGTGGGATTGGTGTACTGATCATTACCTGAAAGTTTAATCAAGATTGGGTGAAAAACGGTGTGCTGAGATTTCAGGCAACTCTTAGTTTTTTGGAAGCTTGGCAGGCCCTTTCCATGAAAGTGATTCTCGCCAGTCTCTGCTTAGGGCTAAATCAACAGCAAACAAACCATAGAGATAGAACTTGAAACTGCTTTATTGTGTCAAGTTTCAAAGAGCTAGCACAAACCGTGTTTGATTTACAGTTCCAAATACATGTATCTTTATTGGAGAAAACAGAGTGAAACCTCAAAATGAAACCGGTTACTGCCAACGAACGGTTTAACCTAGAAGAACGAAATTTTGCGATCCAAGTGGGATTGGTGTACTGATCATTACCTGAAAGTTTCATCAAGATTGGGTGAAAAAGGGTGTGCTGAGATTTCAGGCAACTCGTAGTTTTTTGGAAGCTTGGCAGGCCCTTTCCATGAAAGTGATTCTCGCCAGTCTCTGCTTAGGGCTACATCAACAGCAAACAAACCATAGAGATAGAACTTGAAACTGCTTTATTGTGTCAAGTTTCAAAGAGCTAGCACAAACCGTGTTTGATTTAGAGTTCCAAATACATGTATCTCTATAGGAGAAAACAGAGTGAAACCTCAAAATGAAACCGGTTACTGCCAACGAACGGTTTAACCTAGAAGAACGAAATTTGGCGAGCTAACTGGGATTGGAGTACTGATCATTACCTGAAATTTTCATCAAGATTGGGTGAAAAAGTGTGTGCTGAGATTTCAGGCAACTCGTAGTTTTTTGGAATCTTGGCAGGCCCTTTCCATGAAAGTGATTCTCGCCAGTCTCTGCTTAGGGCTACATCAACAGCAAACAAACCATAGAGATAGAACTTGAAACTCCCTTATTGTGTCAAGTTTCAAACAGCTAGCACAAACCGTGTTTGATTTAGAGTTCCAAATACATGTATCCCTAGAGGAGAAAACAGAGTGAAACCTCAAAATGAAACCGGTTACTGCCAACGAACGGTTTAACCTAGAAGAACGAAATTTGGCGAGCCAAGTGGGATTGGTGTACTGATCATTACCTGAAAGTTTCATCAAGATAGGGTGAAAAAGTGTTTGCTGAGATTTCGGGCAACTCGTAGTTTTTTGGAAGCTTGGTAGGCCCTTTCCATTAAAGGGATTCTCGCCAGTCTCTGCTTAGGGCTACATCAACAGCAAACCAGCCATAGAGATAGAACTTGAAACTGCTTTATTGTGTCAAGTTTCAAAGAGCTAGCACAAACCGTGTTTGATTTAGAGTTCCAAATACATGTATCCCTATAGGAGAAAACAGAGTGAAACCTCAAAATGAAACCGGTTACTGCCAACGAACCGTTTAACCTAGAAGAACGAATTTGGCGAGCCAAGTGGGATTGGTGTACAGATCATTACCTGAAAGTTTCATCAAGATTGGGTGAAAAAGTGTGTGCTGAGATTTCAGGCAACTCGTAGTTTTTTGGAAGCTTGGCAGGCCCTTTCCATGAAAGTGATTCTCGCCAGTCTCTGCTTAGGGCTACATCAACAGAAAACAAACCATAGAGATAGAACTTGAAACTGCTTTATTGTGTCAAGTTTCAAAGAGCTAGCACAAACTGTGTTTGATTTAGAGTTCCAAATACATGTATCCCTATAGGAGAAAACAGAGTGAAACCTCAAAATGAAACCGGTTACTGCCAACGAACGGTTTAACCTAGAAGAACGAAATTTGGCGAGCCAAGTGGGATTGGTGTACTGATCATTACCTGAAAGTTTCATCAAGATTGGGTGAAAAACGGTGTGCTGAGATTTCAGGCAACTCGTAGTTTTTTGGAAGCTTGGCAGGCCCTTTCCATGAAAGTGATTCTCGCCAGTCTCTGCTTAGGGCTACATCAACAGCAAACAAACCATAGAGATAGAACTTGAAACTGCTTTATTGTGTCAAGTTTCAAAGAGCTAGCACAAACCGTGTTTGATTTAGAGTTCCAAATACATGTATCCCTATAGGAGAAAACAGAGTGAAACCTCAAAATGAAACCGGTTACTGCCAACGAACGGTTTAACCTAGAAGAACGAAATTTGGCGAGCCAAGTGGGATTGGTGTACTGATCATTACCTAAAAGTTTCATCAAGATTGGGTGAAAAAGGGTGTGCAGAGATTTCAGGCAACTCGTAGTTTTTTGGAAGCTTGGCAGGCCCTTTCCATGAAAGTGATTCTCGCCAGTCTCTGCTTAGGGCTAAATCAACAGCAAACAAACCATAGAGATAGAACTTGAAACTGCTTTATTGTGTCAAGTTTCAAAGAGCTAGCACAAACCGTGTTTGATTTAGAGTTTCAAATACATGTATCCCTATAGGAGAAAACAGAGTGAAACCTCAAAATGAAACCGGTTACTGCCAACGAACGGTTTAACATAGAAGAACGAAATTTGGCGAGCCAAGTGGGATTGGTGTACTGATCATTACCTGAAAGTTTCATCAAGATTGGGTGAAAAAGTGTGTGCTGAGATTTCAGGCAACTCGTAGTTTTTTGGAAGCTTGGCAGGCCCTTTCCATGAAAGTGATTCTCGCCAGTCTCTGCTTTGGGCTACATCAACAGCAAACAAACCATAGAGATAGAACTTGAAAGTGCTCTATTGTGTCAAGTTCCAAAGAGCTAGCACAAACCGTGTTTGATTTAGAGTTCCAAATACATGTATCCCTATAGGAGAAAACAGAGTGAAACCTCAAAATGAAACCGGTTACTGCCAAGGAACGGTTTAACCTAGAAGAATGAAATTTGGCGAGCCAAGTGGGATTGGTGTACTGATCATTACCTGAAAGTTTCATCAAGATTGGGTGAAAAAGTGTGTGCTGAGATTTCAGGGAACTCGTAGTTTTTTTAAAGCTTGGTAGGCCCTTTCCATGAAAGTGATTCTCGCCAGTCTCTGCTTAGGGCTACATCAACAGCAAACAAACCATAGAGATAGAACTTGAAACTGCTTTATTGTGTCAAGTTTCAAAGAGCTAGCACAAACCGTGTTTGATTTAGAGTTCCAAATACAAGTATCCCTATTGAAGAAAACAGAGTGAAACCTCAAAATGAAACCGGTTACTGCCAACGAACGGTTTAACCTAGAAGAACGAAATTTGGCGAGCCAAGTGGGATTGGTGTACTGATCATTACCTAAAAGTTTCATCAAGATTGGGTGAAAAAGGGTGTGCAGAGATTTCAGGCAACTCGTAGTTTTTTGGAAGCTTGGCAGGCCCTTTCCATGAAAGTGATTCTCGCCAGTCTTTGCTTAGGGCTACATCAACAGCAAACAAACCATAGAGATAGAACTTGAAACTGCTTTATTGTGTCAAGTTTCCAAGAGCTAGCACAAACCATGTTTGATTTAGAGTTCCAAATACATGTATCCCTATAGGAGAAAACAGAGTGAAACCTCAAAATGAAACCGGTTACTGCCAACGAACGGTTTAACCTAGAAGAACGAAATTTGGCGAGCCAAGTGGGATTGGTGTACTGATCATTACCTGAAAGTTTCATCAAGATTGGGTGAAAAAGTGTTTGCTGAGATTTCGGGCAACTCGTAGTTTTTTGGAAGCTTGGCAGGCCCTTTCCATGAAAGTGATTCTCGCCAGTCTCTGCTTAGGGCTACATCAACAGCAAACAAACCATAGAGATAGAACTTGAAACTGCTTTATTGTGTCAAGTTTCAAAGAGCTAGCACAAACGGTGTTTGATTTAGAGTTCCAAATACATGTATCCCTATAGGAGAAAACACAGTGAAACCTCAAAATGAAACCGGTTACTGCCAACGAACGGTTTAACCTAGAAGAACGAAATTTGGCGAGCCAAGTGGGATTGGTGTACTGATCATTACCTGAAAGTTTCATCAAGATTGGGTGAAAAAGGGTGTGCTGAGATTTCGGGCAACTCGTAGTTTTTTGGAAGCTTGGCAGGCCCTTTCCATGAAAGTGATTCTCGCCAGTCTCTGCTTAGGGCTACATCAACAGCAACCAAACCATAGAGATAGAACTTGAAACTGCTTTATTGTGTCAAGTTTCAAAGAGCTAGCACAAACCGTGTTTGATTTAGAGTTCCAAATACATGTATCCCTATAGGAGAAAACAGAGTGAAACCTCAAAATGAAACCGGTTACTGCCAACGAACGGTTTAACCTAGAAGAACGAAATTTGGCGAGCCAAGTGGGATTGGTGAACTGATCATTAACTGAAAGTTTCATCAAGATTGGGTGAAAAAGTGTGTGCTGAGATTTCGGGCAACTCGTAGTTTTTTGGAAGCTGGGCAGGCCCTTTCCATGAAAGTGATTCTCGCCAGTCTCTGCTTAGGGCTACATCAACAGCAAACAAACCATAGAGATAGAACTTGAAACTGTTTTATTGTGTCAAGTTTCAAAGAGCTAGCACAAATCATGTTTGATTTGGATTTCCAAATACATGTATCCCTATAGGAGAAAACAGAGTGAAACCTCAAAATGAAACCAGTTACTGCCAAGCTAGGAAGGCCCTTTCCATGAAAGTGATTCTTGCCAGTCTCTGCTTAGGGCTACATCAACTGGTTTAACCTAGAAGAACGAAATTTGGCAAGCCAAGTGGGATTGGTGTACTGATCATTACCTGAAAGTTTCATCAAGATTGGGTGAAAAAGTGTGTGCTGAGATTTCAGGCAACTCGTAGTTTTTTGGAAGCTTGGCAGGCCCTTTGCATGAAAGTGATTCTTGCCGGTCTCTCCTTAGGGCTACATCAACAGCAAACAAACCATAGAGATAGAACTTGAAACTGCTTTATTGTGTCAAGTTTCAAAGAGCTAGCACAAACCGTGTTTGATTTAGAGTTCCAAATACATGTATCCCTATAGGAGAAAACAGAGTGAAACCTCAAAATTAAACCGGTTACTGCCAACGAACGGTTTAACCAAGAAGAATGAAATTTGGCGAGCCAAGTGGGATTGGTGTACTGATCATTACCTGAAAGTTTCATCAAGATTGGGTGAAAAAGTGTGTGCTGAGATTTCAGGAAACTCGTAGTTTTTTGGAAGCTTGGCAGGCCCTTTCCATGAAAGTGATTCTCGCCAGTCTCTGCTTAGGGCTACATCAACAGCAAACAAACCATAGAGATAGAACTTGAAACTGCTTTATTGTGTAAAGTTTCAAAGAGCTAGCACAAACCGTGTTTGATTTAGAGTTCCAAATACATGTATCCCTATAGGAGAAAACAGAGTGAAACCTCAAAATGAAACCGGTTACTGCCAAGGAACGGTTTAACCTAGAAGAACGAAATTTGGCGAGCCAAGTGGGATTGGTGTACTGATCATTACCTGAAAGTTTCATCAAGAATGGGTGAAAAAGGGTGTGCTGAGATTTCAGGCAACTCGTAGTTTTTTGGAAGCTTGGCAGGCCCTTTCCATGAAAGTGATTCTCCCCAGTCTCTGCTTAGGGCTACATCAACAGCAAACAAACCATAGAGATAGAACTTGAAACTGCTTTATTGTGTCAAGTTTCAAAGAGCTAGCACAAACCGTGTTTGATTTAGAGTTCCAAATACATGTATCCCTATAGGAGAAAACAGAGTGAAACCTCAAAATTAAACCGGTTACTGCCAACGAACGGTTTAACCTAGAAGAATGAAATTTGGCGAGCCAAGTGGGATTGGTGTACTGATCATTACCTGAAAGTTTCATCAAGATTGGGGGAAAAAGTGTGTGCTGAGATTTCGGGCAACTCGTAGTTTTTTGGAAGCTTGGCAGGCCCTTTCCATGAAAGTGATTCTCGCCAGTCTCTGCTTAGGGCTACATCAACAGCAAACAAACCATAGAGATAGAACTTGAAACTGCTTTATTGTGTCAAGTTTCAAAGAGCTAGCACAAACCGTGTTTGATTTAGAGTTCCAAATACATGTATCCCTATAGGAGAAAACAGAGTGAAACCTCAAAATGAAACCGGTTACTGCCAACGAACAGTTCAACCTAGAAGAACGAAATTTGGCGAGCCAAGTGGGATTGGTGTACTGATCATTACCTGAAAGTTTCATCAAGATTGGGTGAAAAAGTGTGTGCTGAGATTTCAGGCAACTCGTAGTTTTTTGGAAGCTTGGCAGGCCCTTTCCAGGAAAGTGATTCTCGCCAGTCTCTGCTTAGGGCTACATAAACAGCAAACAAACCATAGAGATAGAACTTGAAACTGCTTTATTGTGTCAAGTTTCAAAGAGCTAGCACAAACCGTGTTTGATTTAGAGTTCCAAATACATGTATCCCTATAGGAGAAAACACAGTGAAACCTCAAAATGAAACTGGTTACTGCCAACGAACGGTTTAACCTAGAAGAACGAAATTTGGCAAGCCAAGTGGGATTGGTGTACTGATCATTACCTGAAAGTTTCATCAAGATTGGGTGAAAAAGTGTGTGCTGAGATTTCAGGAAACTCGTAGTTTTTTGGAAGCTTGGCAGGCCCTTTCCATGAAAGTGATTCTCGCCAGTCTCTGCTTAGGGCTACATCAACAGCAAACAAACCATAGAGATAGAACTTGAAACTGCTTTATTGTGTAAAGTTTCAAAGAGCTAGCACAAACCGTGTTTGATTTAGAGTTCCAAATACATGTATCCCTATAGGAGAAAACAGAGTGAAACCTCAAAATGAAACCGGTTACTGCCAACGAACGGTTTAACCTAGAAGAATGAAATTTGGCGAGCCAAGTGGGATTGGTGTACTGATCATTACCTGAAAGTTTCATCAAGATTGGGGGAAAAAGTGTGTGCTGAGATTTCGGGCAACTCGTAGTTTTTTGGAAGCTTGGCAGGCCCTTTCCATGAAAGTGATTCTCGCCAGTCTCTGCTTAGGGCTACATCAACAGCAAACAAACCATAGAGATAGAACTTGAAACTGCTTTATTGTGTCAAGTTTCAAAGAGCTAGCACAAACCGTGTTTGATTTAGAGTTCCAAATACATGTATCCCTATAGGAGAAAACAGAGTGAAACCTCAAAATGAAACCGGTTACTGCCAACGAACAGTTCAACCTAGAAGAACGAAATTTGGCGAGCCAAGTGGGATTGGTGTACTGATCATTACCTGAAAGTTTCATCAAGATTGGGTGAAAAAGTGTGTGCTGAGATTTCAGGCAACTCGTAGTTTTTTGGAAGCTTGGCAGGCCCTTTCCAGGAAAGTGATTCTCGCCAGTCTCTGCTTAGGGCTACATCAACAGCAAACAAACCATAGAGATAGAACTTGAAACTGCTTTATTGTGTCAAGTTTCAAAGAGCTAGCACAAACCGTGTTTGATTTAGAGTTCCAAATACATGTATCCCTATAGTAGAAAACACAGTGAAACCTCAAAATGAAACTGGTAACTGCCAACGAACGGTTTAACCTAGAAGAACGAAATTTGGCAAGCCAAGTGGGATTGGTGTACTGATCATTACCTGAAAGTTTCATCAAGATTGGGTGAAAAAGTGTGTGCTGAGATTTCTTGCAACTCGTATTTTTTTGGAAGCTTGGCAGGCCCTTTCCATGAAAGTGATTCTCGCCAGTCTCTGTTTAGGGCTACATCAACAGCAAACAAACCATAGAGATAGAACTTGAAACTGCTTTATTGTGTCAAGTTTCAAAGAGCTAGCACAAACCGTGTTTGATTTAGAGTTCCAAATATATGTATCCCTATAGGAGAAAACAGAGTGAAACCTCAAAATGAAACCGGTTACTGCCAACAAACGGTTTAACCTAGAAGAACGAAATTTGGCGAGCCAAGTGGGATTGGTGTACTGATCATTACCTGAAAGTTTTATCAAGATTGGGTGAAAAAGTGTGTGCTGAGATTTCAGGCAACTCGTAATTTTTTGGAAGTTGGCAGGCCCTTTCCATGAAAGTGATTCTCGCCAGTCTCTGTTTAGGGCTACATCAACAGCAAACAAACCATAGAGATAGAACTTGAAACTGCTTTATTGTGTCAAGTTTCAAAGAGCTAGCACAAACCGTGTTTGATTTAGAGTTCCAAATACATGTATCCCTCTAGGAGAAAACAGAGTGAAACCTCAAAATGAAACCGGTTACTGCCAACGAACGGTTTAACCTAGAAGAACGAAATTTGGCGAGCCAAGTGGGATTCGTGTACTGATCATTACCTGAAAGTTTCATCAAGATTGGGTGAAAAAGGGTGTGCTGAGATTTCGGGCAACTCGTAGTTTTTTGGAAGCTTGGCAGGCCCTTTCCATGAAAGTGATTCTCGCCAGTCTCTGCTTAGGGCTACATCAACAGCGAACAAACCATAGAGATAGAATTTGAAACTGCTTTATTGTGTCAAGTTTCAAAGAGCTAGCACAAACCGTGTTTGATTTAGAGTTCCAAATACATGTATCCCTATAGAAGAAAACAGAGTGAAACCTCAAAATGAAACCGGTTACTGCCAACGAACGGTTTAACCTAGAAGAACGAAATTTGGCGAGCCAAGTGGGATTGGTGAACTGATCATTACCTGAAAGTTTCATCAAGATTGGGTGAAAAAGTGTGTGCTGAGATTTCAGGCAACTCGTAGTTTTTTGGAAGCTTGGCAGGCCCTTTCCATGAAAGTGATTCTCGCCAGTCTCTGCTTAGGGCTACATCAACAGCAAACAAACCATAGAGATAGAACTTGAAACTGCTTTATTGTGTCAAGTTTCAAAGAGCTAGCACAAACCGTGTTTGATGTAGAGTTCCAAATACATGTATCCCTATAGGAGAAAACAGAGTGAAACATCAAAATGAAACCGGTTACTGCCAACGAACGGTTTAACCTAGAAGAACGAAATTTGGCGAGCCAAGTGAGATTGGTGTACTGATCATTACCTGAAAGTTTCATCAAGATTGGGTGAAAAAGGGTGTGCTGAGATTTCGGGCAACTCGTAGTTTTTTGGAAGCTTGGCAGGCCCTTTCCATGAAAGTGATTCTCGCCAGTCTCTGCTTTGGGCTACATCAACAGCAAACAAACCATAGAGATAGAACTTGAAAGTGCTCTATTGTGTCAAGTTCCAAAGAGCTAGCACAAACCGTGTTTGATTTAGAGTTCCAAATACATGTATCCCTATAGGAGAAAACAGAGTGAAACCTCAAAATGAAACCGGTTACTGCCAAGGAACAGTTTAACCTAGAAGAATGAAATTTGGCGAGCCAAGTGGGATTGGTGTACTGATCATTACCTGAAAGTTTCATCAGGATTGGGTGAAAAAGTGTGTGCTGAGATTTCAGGCAACTCGTAGTTTTTTGGAAGCTTGGCAGGCCCTTTCCAGGAAAGTGATTCTCGCCAGTCTCTGCTTAGGGCTACATCAACAGCAAACAAACCATAGAGATAGAACTTGAAACTGCTTTATTGTGTCAAGTTTCAAAGAGCTAGCACAAACCGTGTTTGATTTAGAGTTCCAAATACATGTATCCCTATAGTAGAAAACACAGTGAAACCTCAAAATGAAACTGGTTACTGCCAACGAACGGTGTAACCTAGAAGAACGAAATTTGGCAAGCCAAGTGGGATTGGTGTACTGATCATTACCTGAAAGTTTCATCAAGATTGGGTGAAAAAGTGTGTGCTGAGATTTCGGGCAACTCGTAGTTTTTTGGAAGCTTGGCAGGCCCTTTCCATGAAAGTGATTCTCGCCAGTCTCTGCTTAGGGCTACATCAACAGCAAACAAACCATAGAGATAGAACTTGAAACTGCTTTATTGTGTCAAGTTTCAAAGAGCTAGCACAAACCGTGTTTGATTTAGAGTTCCAAATATATTATCCCTATAGGAGAAAACAGAGTGAAACCTCAAAATGAAACCGGTTACTGCCAACAAACGGTTTAACCTAGAAGAACGAAATTTGGCGAGCCAAGTGGGATTGGTGTACTGATCATTACCTGAAAGTTTTATCAAGATTGGGTGAAAAAGTGTGTGCTGAGATTTCAGGCAACTCGTAGTTTTTTGGAAGTTGGCAGGCCCTTTCCATGAAAGTGATTCTCGCCAGTCTCTGTTTAGGGCTACATCAACAGCAAACAAACCATAGAGATAGAACTTGAAACTGCTTTATTGTGTCAAGTTTCAAAGAGCTAGCACAAACCGTGTTTGATTTAGAGTTCCAAATACATGTATCCCTCTAGGAGAAAACAGAGTGAAACCTCAAAATGAAACCGGTTACTGCCAACGAACGGTTTAACCTAGAAGAACGAAATTTGGCGAGCCAAGTGGGATTCGTGTACTGATCATTACCTGAAAGTTTCATCAAGATTGGGTGAAAAAGGGTGTGCTGAGATTTCGGGCAACTCGTAGTTTTTTGGAAGCTTGGCAGGCCCTTTCCATGAAAGTGATTCTCGCCAGTCTCTGCTTAGGGCTACATCAACAGCGAACAAACCATAGAGATAGAATTTGAAACTGCTTTATTGTGTCAAGTTTCAAAGAGCTAGCACAATCCGTGTTTGATTTAGAGTTCCAAATACATGTATCCCTATAGAAGAAAACAGAGTGAAACCTCAAAATGAAACCGGTTACTGCCAACGAACGGTTTAACCTAGAAGAACGAAATTTGGCGAGCCAAGTGGGATTGGTGAACTGATCATTACCTGAAAGTTTCATCAAGATTGGGTGAAAAAGTGTGTGCTGAGATTTCAGGCAACTCGTAGTTTTTTGGAAGCTTGGCAGGCCCTTTCCATGAAAGTGATTCTCGCCAGTCTCTGCTTAGGGCTACATCAACAGCAAACAAACCATAGAGATAGAACTTGAAACTGCTTTATTGTGTCAAGTTTCAAAGAGCTAGCACAAACCGTGTTTGATTTAGAGTTCCAAATACATGTATCCCTATAGGAGAAAACAGAGTGAAACCTCAAAATGAGACCGGTTACTGCCAACGAACGGTTTAACCTAGAAGAACGAAATTTGGCGAGCCAAGTGAGATTGGTGTACTGATCATTACCTGAAAGTTTCATCAAGATTGGGTGAAAAAGGGTGTGCTGAGATTTCGGGCAACTCGTAGTTTTTTGGAAGCTTGGCAGGCCCTTTCCATGAAAGTGATTCTCGCCAGTCTCTGCTTTGAACTACATCAACAGCAAACAAACCATAGAGATAGAACTTGAAACTGCTCTATTGTGTCAAGTTCCAAAGAGCTAGCACAAACCGTGTTTGATTTAGAGTTCCAAATACATGTATCCCTATAGGAGAAAACAGAGTGAAACCTCAAAATGAAACCGGTTACTGCCAACGAACAGTTTAACCTAGAAGAACGAAATTTGGCAAGCCAAGTGGGATTGGTGTACTGATCATTACCTGAAAGTTTCATCAAGATTGGGTGAAAAAGTGTGTGCTGAGATTTTGGGCAACTCGTAGTTTTTTGGAAGCTTGGCAGGCCCTTTCCATGAAAGTGATTCTCGCCAGTCTCTGCTTAGGGCTACATCAACAGCAAACAAACCATAGAGATAGAACTTGAAACTGCTTTATTGTGTCATGTTTCAAAGAGCTAGCACAAACCGTGTTTGATTTAGAGTTCCAAATACATGTATCCCTATAGGAGAAAACAGAGTGAAACCTCAAAATGAAACCGGTTACTGCCAACGAACGGTTTAACCTAGAAGAACGAAATTTGGCGAGCCAAGTGGGATTTGTGTACTGATCATTACCTGAAAGTTTCATCAAGATTGGGTGAAAAAGTGTGTGCTGAGATTTCGGGCAACTCGTAGTTTTTTGGAAGCTTGGCAGGCCCTTTCCATGAAAGTGATTCTCGCCAGTCTCTGCTTAGGGCTACATCAACAGCAAACAAATCATAGAGATAGAACTTGAAACTGCTTTATTGTGTCAAGTTCCAAAGAGCTAGCACAAACCGTGTTTGATTTAGAGTTCCAAATACATGTATCCCTATAGGAGAAAACAGAGTGAAACCTCAAAATGAAACCGGTTACTGCCAACGAACGGTTTAACCTAGAAGAACGAAATTTGGCGAGCCAAGTGGGATTTGTGTACTGATCATTACCTGAAAGTTTCATCAAGATTGGGTGAAAAAGTGGGTGCTGAGAATTCGGGCAACTCGTAGTTTTTTGGAAGCTTGGCAGGCCCTTTCCATGAAAGTGATTCTCGCCAGTCTCTGCTTAGGGCTACATCAACAGCAAACAAACCATAGAGATAGAACTTGAAACTGCTTTATTGTGTAAAATTTCAAAGAGCTAGCACAAACCGTGTTTGATTTAGAGTTCCAAATACATGTATCCCTATAGGAGAAAACAGAGTGAAACCTCAAAATGAAACCGGTTACTGCCAACGAACGGTTTAACCTAGAAGAATGAAATTTGGCGAGCCAAGTGGGATTGGTGTACTGATCATTACCTGAAAGTTTCATCAAGATTGGGGGAAAAAGTGTGTGCTGAGATTTCGGGCAACTCGTAGTTTTTTGGAAGCTTGGCAGGCCCTTTTCCATGAAAGTGATTCTCGCCAGTCTCTGCTTAGGGCTACATCAACAGCAAACAAACCATAGAGATAGAACTTGAAACTGCTTTATTGTGTCAAGTTTCAAAGAGCTAGCACAAACCGTGTTTGATTTAGAGTTCCAAATACATGTATCCCTATAGGAGAAAACAGAGTGAAACCTCAAAATGAAACCGGTTACTGCCAACGAACAGTTCAACCTAGAAGAACGAAATTTGGCGAGCCAAGTGGGATTGGTGTACTGATCATTACCTGAAAGTTTCATCAAGATTGGGTGAAAAAGTGTGTGCTGAGATTTCAGGCAACTCGTAGTTTTTTGGAAGCTTGGCAGGCCCTTTCCAGGAAAGTGATTCTCGCCAGTCTCTGCTTAGGGCTACATCAACAGCAAACAAACCATAGAGATAGAACTTGAAACTGCTTTATTGTGTCAAGTTTCAAAGAGCTAGCACAAACCGTGTTTGATTTAGAGTTCCAAATACATGTATCCCTATAGTAGAAAACACAGTGAAACCTCAAAATGAAACTGGTTACTGCCAACGAACGGTTTAACCTAGAAGAACGAAATTTGGCAAGCCAAGTGGGATTGGTGTACTGATCATTACCTGAAAGTTTCATCAAGATTGGGTGAAAAAGTGTGTGCTGAGATTTCTTGCAACTCGTATTTTTTTGGAAGCTTGGCAGGCCCTTTCCATGAAAGTGATTCTCGCCAGTCTCTGCTTAGGGCTACATCAACAGCAAACAAACCATAGAGATAGAACTTGAAACTGCTTTATTGTGTCAAGTTTCAAAGAGCTAGCACAAACCGTGTTTGATTTAGAGTTCCAAATATATGTATCCCTATAGGAGAAAACAGAGTGAAACCTCAAAATGAAACCGGTTACTGCCAACAAACGGTTTAACCTAGAAGAACGAAATTTGGCGAGCCAAGTGGGATTGGTGTACTGATCATTACCTGAAAGTTTTATCAAGATTGGGTGAAAAAGTGTGTGCTGAGATTTCAGGCAACTCGTAATTTTTTGGAAGTTGGCAGGCCCTTTCCATGAAAGTGATTCTCGCCAGTCTCTGTTTAGGGCTACATCAACAGCAAACAAACCATAGAGATAGAACTTGAAACTGCTTTATTGTGTCAAGTTTCAAAGAGCTAGCACAAACCGTGTTTGATTTAGAGTTCCAAATACATGTATCCCTCTAGGAGAAAACAGAGTGAAACCTCAAAATGAAACCGGTTACTGCCAACGAACGGTTTAACCTAGAAGAACGAAATTTGGCGAGCCAAGTGGGATTCGTGTACTGATCATTACCTGAAAGTTTCATCAAGATTGGGTGAAAAAGGGTGTGCTGAGATTTCGGGCAACTCGTAGTTTTTTGGAAGCTTGGCAGGCCCTTTCCATGAAAGTGATTCTCGCCAGTCTCTGCTTAGGGCTACATCAACAGCGAACAAACCATAGAGATAGAATTTGAAACTGCTTTATTGTGTCAAGTTTCAAAGAGCTAGCACAAACCGTGTTTGATTTAGAGTTCCAAATACATGTATCCCTATAGAAGAAAACAGAGTGAAACCTCAAAATGAAACCGGTTACTGCCAACGAACGGTTTAACCTAGAAGAACGAAATTTGGCGAGCCAAGTGGGATTGGTGAACTGATCATTACCTGAAAGTTTCATCAAGATTGGGTGAAAAAGTGTGTGCTGAGATTTCAGGCAACTCGTAGTTTTTTGGAAGCTTGGCAGGCCCTTTCCATGAAAGTGATTCTCGCCAGTCTCTGCTTAGGGCTACATCAACAGCAAACAAACCATAGAGATAGAACTTGAAACTGCTTTATTGTGTCAAGTTTCAAAGAGCTAGCACAAACCGTGTTTGATGTAGAGTTCCAAATACATGTATCCCTATAGGAGAAAACAGAGTGAAACATCAAAATGAAACCGGTTACTGCCAACGAACGGTTTAACCTAGAAGAACGAAATTTGGCGAGCCAAGTGAGATTGGTGTACTGATCATTACCTGAAAGTTTCATCAAGATTGGGTGAAAAAGGGTGTGCTGAGATTTCGGGCAACTCGTAGTTTTTTGGAAGCTTGGCAGGCCCTTTCCATGAAAGTGATTCTCGCCAGTCTCTGCTTTGGGCTACATCAACAGCAAACAAACCATAGAGATAGAACTTGAAAGTGCTCTATTGTGTCAAGTTCCAAAGAGCTAGCACAAACCGTGTTTGATTTAGAGTTCCAAATACATGTATCCCTATAGGAGAAAACAGAGTGAAACCTCAAAATGAAACCGGTTACTGCCAAGGAACGGTTTAACCTAGAAGAATGAAATTTGGCGAGCCAAGTGGGATTGGTGTACTGATCATTACCTGAAAGTTTCATCAGGATTGGGTGAAAAAGTGTGTGCTGAGATTTCAGGCAACTCGTAGTTTTTTGGAAGCTTGGCAGGCCCTTTCCAGGAAAGTGATTCTCGCCAGTCTCTGCTTAGGGCTACATCAACAGCAAACAAACCCATAGAGATAGAACTTGAAACTGCTTTATTGTGTCAAGTTTCAAAGAGCTAGCACAAACCGTGTTTGATTTAGAGTTCCAAATACATGTATCCCTATAGTAGAAAACACAGTGAAACCTCAAAATGAAACTGGTTACTGCCAACGAACGGTGTAACCTAGAAGAACGAAATTTGGCAAGCCAAGTGGGATTGGTGTACTGATCATTACCTGAAAGTTTCATCAAGATTGGGTGAAAAAGTGTGTGCTGAGATTTCGGGCAACTCGTAGTTTTTTGGAAGCTTGGCAGGCCCTTTCCATGAAAGTGATTCTCGCCAGTCTCTGCTTAGGGCTACATCAACAGCAAACAAACCATAGAGATAGAACTTGAAACTGCTTTATTGTGTCAAGTTTCAAAGAGCTAGCACAAACCGTGTTTGATTTAGAGTTCCAAATATATTATCCCTATAGGAGAAAACAGAGTGAAACCTCAAAATGAAACCGGTTACTGCCAACAAACGGTTTAACCTAGAAGAACGAAATTTGGCGAGCCAAGTGGGATTGGTGTACTGATCATTACCTGAAAGTTTTATCAAGATTGGGTGAAAAAGTGTGTGCTGAGATTTCAGGCAACTCGTAGTTTTTTGGAAGTTGGCAGGCCCTTTCCATGAAAGTGATTCTCGCCAGTCTCTGTTTAGGGCTACATCAACAGCAAACAAACCATAGAGATAGAACTTGAAACTGCTTTATTGTGTCAAGTTTCAAAGAGCTAGCACAAACCGTGTTTGATTTAGAGTTCCAAATACATGTATCCCTCTAGGAGAAAACAGAGTGAAACCTCAAAATGAAACCGGTTACTGCCAACGAACGGTTTAACCTAGAAGAACGAAATTTGGCGAGCCAAGTGGGATTCGTGTACTGATCATTACCTGAAAGTTTCATCAAGATTGGGTTGAAAAAGGGTGTGCTGAGATTTCGGGCAACTCGTAGTTTTTTGGAAGCTTGGCAGGCCCTTTCCATGAAAGTGATTCTCGCCAGTCTCTGCTTAGGGCTACATCAACAGCGAACAAACCATAGAGATAGAATTTGAAACTGCTTTATTGTGTCAAGTTTCAAAGAGCTAGCACAATCCGTGTTTGATTTAGAGTTCCAAATACATGTATCCCTATAGAAGAAAACAGAGTGAAACCTCAAAATGAAACCGGTTACTGCCAACGAACGGTTTAACCTAGAAGAACGAAATTTGGCGAGCCAAGTGGGATTGGTGAACTGATCATTACCTGAAAGTTTCATCAAGATTGGGTGAAAAAGTGTGTGCTGAGATTTCAGGCAACTCGTAGTTTTTTGGAAGCTTGGCAGGCCCTTTCCATGAAAGTGATTCTCGCCAGTCTCTGCTTAGGGCTACATCAACAGCAAACAAACCATAGAGATAGAACTTGAAACTGCTTTATTGTGTCAAGTTTCAAAGAGCTAGCACAAACCGTGTTTGATTTAGAGTTCCAAATACATGTATCCCTATAGGAGAAAACAGAGTGAAACCTCAAAATGAGACCGGTTACTGCCAACGAACGGTTTAACCTAGAAGAACGAAATTTGGCGAGCCAAGTGAGATTGGTGTACTGATCATTACCTGAAAGTTTCATCAAGATTGGGTGAAAAAGGGTGTGCTGAGATTTCGGGCAACTCGTAGTTTTTTGGAAGCTTGGCAGGCCCTTTCCATGAAAGTGATTCTCGCCAGTCTCTGCTTTGAACTACATCAACAGCAAACAAACCATAGAGATAGAACTTGAAACTGCTCTATTGTGTCAAGTTCCAAAGAGCTAGCACAAACCGTGTTTGATTTAGAGTTCCAAATACATGTATCCCTATAGGAGAAAACAGAGTGAAACCTCAAAATGAAACCGGTTACTGCCAACGAACAGTTTAACCTAGAAGAACGAAATTTGGCAAGCCAAGTGGGATTGGTGTACTGATCATTACCTGAAAGTTTCATCAAGATTGGGTGAAAAAGTGTGTGCTGAGATTTTGGGCAACTCGTAGTTTTTTGGAAGCTTGGCAGGCCCTTTTCCATGAAAGTGATTCTCGCCAGTCTCTGCTTAGGGCTACATCAACAGCAAACAAACCATAGAGATAGAACTTGAAACTGCTTTATTGTGTCATGTTTCAAAGAGCTAGCACAAACCGTGTTTGATTTAGAGTTCCAAATACATGTATCCCTATAGGAGAAAACAGAGTGAAACCTCAAAATGAAACCGGTTACTGCCAACGAACGGTTTAACCTAGAAGAACGAAATTTGGCGAGCCAAGTGGGATTTGTGTACTGATCATTACCTGAAAGTTTCATCAAGATTGGGTGAAAAAGTGTGTGCTGAGATTTCGGGCAACTCGTAGTTTTTTGGAAGCTTGGCAGGCCCTTTCCATGAAAGTGATTCTCGCCAGTCTCTGCTTAGGGCTACATCAACAGCAAACAAATCATAGAGATAGAACTTGAAACTGCTTTATTGTGTCAAGTTCCAAAGAGCTAGCACAAACCGTGTTTGATTTAGAGTTCCAAATACATGTATCCCTATAGGAGAAAACAGAGTGAAACCTCAAAATGAAACCGGTTACTGCCAACGAACGGTTTAACCTAGAAGAACGAAATTTGGCGAGCCAAGTGGGATTTGTGTACTGATCATTACCTGAAAGTTTCATCAAGATTGGGTGAAAAAGTGGGTGCTGAGATTTCGGGCAACTCGTAGTTTTTTGGAAGCTTGGCAGGCCCTTTCCATGAAAGTGATTCTCGCCAGTCTCTGCTTAGGGCTACATCAACAGCAAACAAATCATAGAGATAGAACTTGAAACTGCTTTATTGTGTCAAGTTCCAAAGAGCTAGCACAAACCGTGTTTGATTTAGAGTTCCAAATACATGTATCCCTATAGGAGAAAACAGAGTGAAACCTCAAAATTAAACCGGTTACTGCCAACGAACGGTTTAACCTAGAAGAACGAAATTTGGCGAGCCAAGTGGGATTCGTGTACTGATCATTACCTGAAAGTTTCATCAAGATTGGGTGAAAAAGGGTGTGCTGAGATTTCGGGCAACTCGTAGTTTTTTGGAAGCCTGGCAGGCCCTTTCCATGAAAGTGATTCTCGCCAGTCTCTGCTTAGGGCTAAATCAACAGCGAACAAACCATAGAGATAGAACTTGAAACTGCTTTATTGTGTCAAGTTTCAAAGAGCTAGCACAAACCGTGTTTGATTTAGAGTTCCAAATACATGTATCCCTATAGAAGAAAACAGAGTGAAACCTCAAAATGAAACCGGTTACTGACAACGAACGGTTTAACCTAGAAGAACGAAATTCGGCGAGCCAAGTGGGATTGGTGAACTGATCATTACCTGAAAGTTTCATCAAGATTGGGTGAAAAAGTGTGTGCTGAGATTTCAGGCAACTCGTAGTTTTTTGGAAGCTTGGCAGGCCCTTTCCATGAAAGTGATTCTCGCCAGTCTCTGCTTAGGGCTACATCAACAGCAAACAAACCATAGAGATAGAACTTGAAACTGCTTTATTGTGTCAAGTTTCAAAGAGCTAGCACAAACCGTGTTTGATTTAGAGTTCCAAATACATGTATCCCTATAGGAGAAAACAGAGTGAAACCTCAAAATGAAACCAGTTACTGCCAACGAACGGTTTAACCTAGAAGAACGAAATTTGGCGAGCCAAGTGGGATTGGTGTACTGATCATTACCTGAAATTTCATCAAGATTGGGTGAAAAAGGGTGTGCTGAGATTTCAGGCAACTCGTAGTTTTTGGAAGCTTGGCAGGCCCTTTCCATGAAAGTGATTCTCGCCAGTCTCTGCTTAGGACTACATCAACAGCAAACAAACCATAGAGATAGAACTTGAAACTGCTTTATTGTGTCAAGTTTCAAAGAGCTAGCACAAACCGTGTTTGATTTAGAGTTCCAAATACATGTATCCCTATAGGAGAAAACAGAGTGAAACCTCAAAATGAAACCCGTTACTGCCAACGAACGGTTTAACCTAGAAGAACGAAACTTGGCGAGCCAAGTGGGATTGGTGTACTGATCATTACCTGAAAGTTTCATCAAGATTGGGTGAAAAAGGGTGGGCTGAGATTTCCGGCAAATCATAGTTTTTTGGAAGCTTGGCAGGCCCTTTCCATGAAAGTGATTCTCGCCAGTCTCTGCTTAGGGCTACATCAACAGCAAACAAACCACAGAGATAGAACTTGAAACTGCTTTATTGTGTCAAGTTTCAAAGAGCTAGCACAAACCGTGTTTGATTTAGAGTTCCAAATACATGTATCCCTATAGGAGAAAACAGAGTGAAACCTCAAAATGAAACCGGTTACTGCCAACGAACGGTTTAACCTAGAAGAACGAAATTTGGCGAGCCAAGTGGGATTGGTGTACTGATCATTACCTGAAAGTTTCATCAAGATTGGGTGAAAAAGGGTGTGCTGAGATTTCAGGCAACTCGTAGTTTTTTGGAAGCTTGGCAGGCCCTTTTCATGAAAGTGGTTCTCGCCAGTCTCTGCTTAGGGCTACATCAACAGCAAACAAACCATAGAGATAGAACTTGAAACTGCTTTATTGTGTCAAGTTCCAAAGAGCTAGCACAAACCGTGTTTGATTTAGAGTTCCAAATACATGTATCCCTATAGGAGAAAACAGAGTGAAACCTCAAAATGAAACCGGTTACTGCCAACGAACGGTTTAACCTAGAAGAACGAAATTTGGCGAGCCAAGTGAGATTGGTGTACTGATCATTACCTGAAAGTTTCATCAAGATTGGGTGAAAAAGGGTGTGCTGAGATTTCGGGCAACTCATAGTTTTTTGGAAGCTTGGCAGGCCCTTTCCATGAAAGTGATTCTCGCCAGTCTCTGCTTTGAACTACATCAACAGCAAACAAACCATAGAGATAGAACTTGAAACTGCTCTATTGTGTCAAGTTCCAAAGAGCTAGCACAAACCGTGTTTGATTTAGAGTTCCAAATACATGTATCCCTATAGGAGAAAACAGAGTGAAACCTCAAAATGAAACCGGTTACTGCCAACGAACAGTTTAACCTAGAAGAACGAAATTTGGCAAGCCAAGTGGGATTGGTGTACTGATCATTACCTGAAAGTTTCATCAAGATTGGGTGAAAAAGTGTGTGCTGAGATTTCGGGCAACTCGTAGTTTTTTGGAAGCTTGGCAGGCCCTTTCCATGAAAGTGATTCTCGCCAGTCTCTGCTTAGGGCTACATCAACAGCAAACAAACCATAGAGATAGAACTTGAAACTGCTTTATTGTGTCATGTTTCAAAGAGCTAGCACAAACCGTGTTTGATTTAGAGTTCCAAATACATGTATCCCTATAGGAGAAAACAGAGTGAAACCTCAAAATGAAACCGGTTACTGCCAACGAACGGTTTAACCTAGAAGAACGAAATTTGGCGAGCCAAGTGGGATTGGTGTACTGATCATTACCTGAAAGTTTCATCAAGATTGGGTGAAAAAGTGGGTGCTGAGATTTCGGGCAACTCGTAGTTTTTTGGAAGCTCGGCAGGCCCTTTCCATGAAAGTGATTCTCGCCAGTCTCTGCTTAGGGCTACATCAACAGCAAACAAATCATAGAGATAGAACTTGAAACTGGTTTATTGTGTCAAGTTCCAAAGAGCTAGCACAAACCGTGTTTGATTTAGAGTTCCAAATACATGTATCCCTATAGGAGAAAACAGAGTGAAACCTCAAAATGAAACCGGTTACTGCCAACGAACGGTTTAACCTAGAAGAATGAAATTTGGCGAGCCCAGTGGGATTGGTGTACTGATCATTACCTGAAAGTTTCATCAAGATTGGGTGAAAAAGTGTGTGCTGAGATTTCAGGCAACTCGTAGTTTTTTGGAAGCTTGGCAGGCCCTTTCCATGAAAGTGATTCTCGCCAGTCTCTGCCTAGGGCTACATCAACAGCAAACAAACCATAGAGATAGAACTTGAAACTGCTTTATTGTGTCAAGTTTCAAAGAGCTAGCACAAACCGTGTTTGATTTAGAGTTCCAAATATATGTATCCCTATAGGAGAAAACAGAGTGAAACCTCAAAATGAAACCGGTTACTGCCAACGAACGGTTTAACCTAGAAGAACGAAATTTGGCGAGCCAAGTGGGATTGGTGTACTGATCATTACCTGAAAGTTTCATCAAGATTGGGTGAAAAAGGGTGTGCTGAGATTTCAGGCAACTCGTAGTTTTTTGGAAGCTTGGCAGGCCCTTTCCATGAAAGTGATTCTCACCAGTCTCTGCTTAGGGCTACATCATCAGCAAACAAACCATAGAGATAGAACTTGAAACTGCTTTATTGTGTCAAGTTTCAAAGAGCTAGCACAAACCGTGTTTGATTTAGAGTTCCAAATACATGTATCCCTATAGGAGAAAACAGAGTGAAACCTCAAAATGAAACCGGTTACTGCCAACGAACGGTTTAACCTAGAAGAACGAAATTTGGCGAGCCAAGTGGGATTGGTGTACTGATCATTACCTGAAAGTTTCATCAAGATTGGGTGAAAAAGTGTG
>NW_027524558.1:0-30761 GCF_052094955.1 Ictidomys tridecemlineatus
TTTTCTGCAACCCAGTCTCCAAACTCTGCTCTCTGTAACAGGCCTACTGCACCCCAATCTTCTACCTCTGCTCTCTGCAACGATCCTTCTGCATCCCAGTCTCCAAAGTCTGCTCTCCATAAGATCTTTCTGCACCCCGTTTTCCAAACTTTGCTGTCTGTAACAGTCATTCTGCACCTCAGTCTCCAACCTCATCTCTCTGCAACGGCCTTTGTGCACCCCAGTATCCAACCTCTGCTCTCTGCAGCTGTCTTTCTGCACCCCAGGCTACAACATCTGCTCTCTTTAACAGCCCTTCAGCACCCCAGTCTCCAAACTATACTTTCCATATCTGTTATTCTGCACCCCAGTCTAAAACCACTGCTCTCTGTAACAGTCCTTCTGAACCTCAGTCTCCAACTTCTGCTCTCTGCAACAGTCCTTCTGCACCCCAGTCTCCAACCTCTGCTCTCTGCAAACGTCTTATTATACCCCAGTATCCAACATCTGATCTCTAAAACGATTTTTCTGCATTCCAGTCTCCAACGTCTGCTCTCTGCAACAGTCCTTCTACACCCCAGACTCCAACCTCTGCTCTATGCTACAGTCGTTCTGCACCCCAGTCTTCAACCTCTGATCTCTGCAACATTTCTTCTGCACCCCAGTCTCCAACCTGTGCTCTCTGAAACTATCCTACTGCACCCCGGTCTCCAACCTCCGCTCTCTGCAACGATCCTTCTGCATCCCAATCAACCTCTGCTCTCTGCAACAATACTTCTGCACCCCAGTCTCCAAGCTCTGCTCTCTGTAACAGTCCTTCTGCACATCAGAGTCCTACTTCTGCTCTGTGTAATGATCCTTCTGCACCTAATGTCCAAACTCAGCTCTCTGTAACAGGCTTTCTGCACCACAGTCTCCAACCTCTGTTTTCTGTAACAGTTCTTCTGAACCCCTATCTCCAAACTCTGTTCTCTGTAACACTCTTTCTGCACCCCAGTCTCCATCCTCTGCTCTCTGTAAAAATCTTTTGACACCCCTGTCTTTAATCTCTTTTCTCTGTAAAAGTCTTTCTGCACCTCAGTATCCAACCTCTGCAATCTGTAATGGTCCTTCTGTAACCCAGTCTCATAACTCTGCTCTATGCAACATTTCTTCTGCACCACAGTCTCCAACCTGTGCTCTCTGTAACAGTCCTTCTGCACCCCAGTCTCCAACATCTCCTCTCTTCAACGATCCTTCTTCTATCCAGTCTCCAAACTCTGCTCTCTGTAAAAGCCATTTTGTATCGCATTCTCCAAACTCTTCTCTTTGTAACGGTCCATCTACTCCCGAATTGCCAACCCCTGCTTTATGTAACAGTCCTTCTGCACCCCAGTCTCCAAACTCTTCTGGTCTGCAATGATCCTTCTGCACCTCAGTCTCCAACCTCTGTTTTCTCTAAAAGTCCTTCTGCATCTCAGTTTCCATTCTTTGCTTTCTGTAATGGTCCTTCTGCACCTCAGTCTCCAATCTCTGCTCTCTGTAACAATTCTTCTGCACCTCTGTCTCCAACGTCTGCTCTCTGTAACAGGCCTTCTGAACCCCAGTCTCCAAACTCTGCTCTCTGTAATAGTCCTTCTTTACCGCAGTCTCCAACCTCTTCTCTCTATAAGGGTACTTCTGCACCCCAATTGCAAACCTCTGCTTTCTTAAACAGTCCTTCTGCACCTGAGACTCCAACCTCTGCTCTCTGTAACACTCTTTCTAAGCCTCATCTGAAACCTCTGCTCTCTGCAACAATCCTTCTAAACCCCAGTCTCCAAACTGTGCTATCTGTAACAATTTTTCTGCACCCCAGTCTCAAACATCTGCTCTCTGTAACAGGTCTTCTGCAACTCTGTCTCCAAAGTCTGCACTCTGTAACAGGCCTGCTGAACCCCATCTCCAACTTTTTCTCTCTGCCACGATTCTTCTGCACCTCAGTCTCCAACTTCTGCTCTCTGCAACAGTCCTTGTGCCCCCCAGTCTCCAACCTCTGCTCTTTGTTAGATTCTTCTACGCCCCATTCTCCAAACTTTGCTCTCTGTAACAGTCATTCTGCACCTCAGTCTCCAACCTCATCTTTCTGCAACGACCCTCCTGCACGCCAGTATCCAACCTCTGTTCTCTGCAGCAGTCCTTCTGCACCCCAAACTACAAACTTTGCTCTCTGTAAAAGTCATTATGCACCCCAGTCTCCAAACTCTACTTTCCGTGTCAGTAATTGTGTACCCCAGTATAAATCCTGTGCTCTCTGTAACAGTCCTTCTACACATCAGTCCCCAAACTCTGCTCTCCGAAACAGTACTTTTGCACCCCAGTCTCAAAACTCTGCTCTGTGCAAAAGTCCTTCTACACACCAGTCTCCAACTTCTGCTCTCTGCAACGATCCTTCTGCATCCACGTCTCCAACGTCTGCTCTCTGCAACAGTCCTTCTAAACCCCAGTCTCCAACCTCTGCTCTCTGCTACAGTCCTTCTGCACCCCAGTCTCCAACCTCTGCTCTCTTCAACATTTCTTCTGCACCCCAGTCTCCAACCGGTACTCTGTAACTATCCTACTGCACCCCGGTCTCCAAACTCTGCTCTCTGTAGTGATCCTTCTGCACCTCAGTCTCCAACCTCTGTTCTTTGCAACATTCCTAATGCAACCCAGTCTCCAACATCTGTTCTCTGCAACAGTCCTTCTGACCCCAGTGTCCAGCCTATGCTCTCTGTAACATCCTTCTGCACCCCAGTTTCCAAACTCTGCTCTCTGTGACATTCCTTCTGCACCCCAGTCTCAACCCTCTGCTCTTTGTAACAGTACTTCTGCACCGCAGTCTCCAATCTCTGCTAACTGCAACATTTCTTCTGCACCCCAGTCTCCAAACTGTGCTCGCTGTAACTGTCTTTCTGACCCCAGTCTCCAAACTCTGCTCTCTGTTACGATCCTTCTGCACCTCAGTCTCCAACGTCTGCTTTCTGCAACGATCCTTCTGCACCTCAGTTTCCAACCTCTCACTGTGTAACAGTCCTTCTACAACTAGTGTCAAACCTCTTCTCTCTGTACCAATCCTTCTGCACGTCAGTCTCCCACCTCTGCTCGCTGTGACAGGCTTACTGCATCCCAGTCTCCAACCTCTTCTCTCGGTAACTGTTCTTCTGCACTCCATTCTCGAATCTCTTCTCATTGTAACTGTCTTTCTGCAACCCAGTCTCCAACATCTTTTTTCTGTAACGATACTTCTGAAACTCAGTCTCAAATCTCTGCTCTCTGCAACAGTCCTTCTGCACCCCAGTCTCCAGACTCTGCTCTCTGTAAGATCCTTTTACATCCATTTCTCCAACCTCTCCTCTCTGTAATAGTCCTTCTGCACCCCAGTATCCAAACTCTGCTCTCTGTAAAAGTCCTTCTGCACCTCAGTCTCCAAACTTTGCTCTCTGTAATGGTCCTTCTGCACCCTAGTCTTCAACATCTGCTCTCTACAACAATTCTTCTAAACCAAAGTCTCCAAACTCTGCTCTCTATAACGGTTCTTCTGCACCCCAATTGCCAACCTCTGCTTACTGTAACAGTGCGTCTGCACCTCAGATTCCAACCTCTGCTCTCTGTAACAGTCCTTCTAAGCCTCAGTCTGAAACCTCTGCTGTCTGCAACAATGCATCTGCACCCCAGTCTCCAAACTGTCCTATCTGTAACAATCCTTCTGCACCCCAGTTTTCAACCTCTACTCTCTGTAACAGGTCTTCTGCACCACAGTCTCCAGCCTCTGCTTTCTGTAACAGGCCTACTGCTCCCCAGTCTCCAACCTCTTCTCTCTGCAACGATTCTTCTGCACCTCAGTCTCCAACCTCTTCTCTCTGCAACAGTTCTTCTAAACCGCAGTCTCCAACCTCTGCTCTCTGCAATGATCCTTCTGCATCCAAGTCTCCAACAACTGCTCTCTGCAACAGTCCTTCTGCACCCCAGTCTACAACCTCTGCTCTCTGTTATAGTACTTCTGCACCCCAGTCTTCAACCTCTGCTCTCTGCAACATTTCTTCTGCACCCAAGTCTCCAACCTGTGCTCTCTGTAACTGTCCTGCTGCAACCCAGTCTCCAACCTCTGTTCTCTGTAGCGATCTTTTTGCAGCTCATTCTCCAACCTCTGCTCTCTTCAATGATCCTTCTGCACCTCAGTCTCCATTCTCTGCTCTCTGTAAGAATCCTTCTGCACCCCAGTCTCCAACCTCTCCTCTCTGTAAAAGTCATTCTGTACCTCAGTCTCCAAGTTCTGCAATCTGTAACAGTCCTTCTGCACCCCAGTCTCAATCCTCTGCACTCAGAAATGATCTTTCTGCACCTCATTCTCCAACCTCTGCTCTCTTTAATAGACCTTCTTCACCCCAGTCTCCAACATCTTCTCTCTGCAACGATCCTTCTTCTCCCCAGGCTCCAACCTCTGATCTCTGCAATGGTCCTTCTACATTCCAGTTTCCAAAATCTGCTCTCTGCAACAGTCCTTCTGCACCCCAGGCTCCAAGCTCTGCTCTCTGAATCAGTCCTTCTGCACCCCAGTCTCCAATCTCTACTCTCTGCTACAGTACTTCTGCACCCCAGTCTCCAACATCTGCTCTCTGTATCAGTCCTTTTGCACCTCAGTCTCCAACCTCTGCTCTCTGCAGCAGTCATTTTACTCCCCAGTAACCAAAATCTGCTCTGTGTAACAATCCTTCTGCACCTTAGTTTCCAACCTCTGCTCTCTGCAACGATTATCCTGCACCCCAGTCTCCAAATCTGATCTCTGTATCAGTCCTCCTGCGACACAGTCTCCAACCTCTGCTCTCTGTAACGATCCATTTGCACCTAATCTCCAAATTCTGCTCTCTGTAAAAGACCTTCTGCACCTCAGTCTCCAACCTCTGCTCTCTTTAACAGTCCTTCTGCACTCCAGTCTCCAACATCTGCTCTCTGCAATGATCCTTCTTCTCCACAGGCTCCAATCTCTGCTCACAGCAACGGTCCTTATACACCCCAGTTTCCAAACTCTGCTCTCTGTAACACTCCCTTTGCACCCCAGTCTCCACCCTCTATTCTCTGTAAAAGACCATCTGCACCTCCGTCTCCAACCTCTGTTCTCTGTAAGATCTTTCTGACACGCATTCTCCTAATGCTGCTCTCTGTAACAGTCCTTCTGCACCCCAGTCTCCAAACTCTGCTCTCTGTAACAGGCCTTGTGCACCCCAGTCTTCAACCTCTGCTCTCTGTAACAGGCCTTCTGCACCCCAGTCTCCAACCGGTGCTCTCTGCAACGATCCTTCTGCACCCCGGACTCAAAACTCTGCTCTCTGCAACAGTCCTTCTGTACCCCAGAATAAAACATCTGCTCTCTGCAACAGTCCTTCTGCACCTAAGTCTGAAAACTCTGCTCTCTGCCACAATACATCTGTACCCCAGTTTCCAACCTTTGCTCTCTGTAATAGTCCTTCTTAACCTCAGTCTCCAAAATGCACTCAGTAAGATCTTTGTGCAACGCAGTCTCAAAATTGTGCTATCTGTAACATTCCTTCTGCTCCCCAGTCTCCAAACTCTGCTCTCTGTAACAGGCCTTCTGCACCCCAGTCTCCAATCTCTGCACTCTGTAACAGGCCTTCTGCACCCCAGTCTCCAACCTCTTCTCTTTGCAGTGATCCTTCTTCACCTCAGTCTCCAAACTCTGTTCTCTGCAACAGTCCTTCTGGACCCCAGTATCCAACGTGTGCTCTCTGTAACAATCCTTCTGCACCCTGAACTCCAAACTTTGCTCTCTGTTAAAGTCCTTCTCTACTACAGTCTCCAAACTCTGCTTTCTGTAAAGGTCCTTCTGAACCCCAGTCTCCAAACTCTGCTTTGTATATCAGTTCTTCTGCACCCCAGTCTCCAACCTCTGCTATCTGTATCAGTACTTTTGCACCCCAGTCTCCAACCTCTGTTTACTGCAGCAGTCTTTTTACACCCCAGGAACCAAACTCTGCTCTGTGTAACTATCCTTCTGCGCCATAGTTTCCAACCTCTGCTCTGTGCAACGATCCTTCTGCACCCCAGCATCCAAACTCTGTTCTCTGTATCAGTCCTTCTGCACCACAATCTCCAAACTCTGCTCTCTGCATCAGTCCTTATGCACCCAAGTCTCCAAACTCTGCTCTCTGCAACATTTCTTCTGCACCCCAGTCTCCAACCTGTACTCTCTGTAACTGTCCTTCTGCAACCCAGTCTTCAAACTCTTCTCTCTGTAACACTCCTTCTGCACCCCAGTTTCCACATCTGCTCTCTGCAACGATCCTTGTTCTACCCCGTCTCGAAACTCTGCTCTTTGTAAAAGTCCTTTTGTATCGCAGTCTCCAAACTCTTCTCTTTGTAACGGTCCATCTGCACCCCAATTGCCAAGCTCTGCTTTCTATAAAAGTCCTTTTGCACCTCAGACTCCAACCTCTCCTCTCTGTAACAGTCCTTCTAATCCTCAATCTGAAACCTCTGCTCTCTACATCGATCCTTCTACACCCCAGTCTCCAAACTGTGCTCTCTGAAACGGTCCGTCTGCACCCCAGTCTCCAAACTCTGTTCTCTGCATCAGTCCTTCTGCACCCCAGTATCCAAACTCTGCTCTCTATAACAGTCCTTCTGTACCACAGTCTCAAAACTCTGCTCTCTGTTACGGTCCTTCTGCACCCCAGTCTCCAACCTCTGCTGCCTGCAAAAGTCCTTCTACACCCCAGTCTCCAAACTCTGCTACTTGCAACAGTCCTTCTGCACCCCAGTCTTCGCCCTCTGCTCTCTGTAACAATCTTTTTGTACCTCAGTCTCCAACCTCTACTCTCTGTAACAGTCTTTCTGCATCTCAGTCTCCAACCTCTGCTCTCTGCAATAGTCCTTAAGCACCGCCGTCTCTAATTCTGGTCCCTGCAACAGTCGTTCTACACCCCAGTCTCAAACCTCTGCTATCTGCAAAAGTCTTTCTGCACCATAGTCTCCAACCTCTGCTCTCTGCAACGAACCTTCTGCACCCAAGTCTCCAACATTTGCTCTCTGCAACAGTCCTTCTGCACCTCAGTCTTAAAACTCTGCTCTCTGCAACGATCCTTCTTCACCTCAGTTCCCAAACTCTGATCTCTGCAATGGTCCTTCTGAACCCCAGTATTCAACCTCTGCTCTCTGTAACAATCCATCTGCACCTCAGTCTCCAACATCTGCTCTCTGAAAAAGTCCTTCTGCAGCCCAGTCTCTAACATCTGCTCTCTGCAACAGTCCTTCTGCAACTCAGTCTCCAACATTTGCTCTTTGTAAGGTTCTTCTGCAACTCAGTATCCAAACTCTGCCCTCTGTAACAATCCTTCTGAACCCCTTCTAAAATTGTGTTCTCTCTAAAAGTCCTTCTGAACACCAGTCTCAATACTCTGCTTTCCACAAAGATCCTTCTGCACCCCAGTCTCCTTCCTCTGCTCTCTGCAACAGTCCTTCTCCACACCAGTCTCCAACCTCTGCTCTCTGAAACAGTACTCCTGTAGTGCACTCTCAAAAATCTGCTCTAGGTAACGGTCCTTCTGCACCCAAGTCTCGAAACTCTGCTCTCTGTAACACTCCTTCTGCATCTCAGTCTCCAAACTCTGCTCTCTGCAACAGTCCTTCTGCACCTCAGTCTGAAAACTTTGTTCTCTGAAAGGATCCTTCTGCACCCCAGTCTCAAAACTCTACTATCTGTAACAGTCCTTCTGCACCCCAGTCTCCAAACTCTGCTCTCTGTAACAGTCCTTTTGCACCCTATTCACCAACCTCTGCTCTCTGTAATAGTGCTTCTTCACCTCAGTCTACAAACTCTGCTCTCTGCAACAGTCCGTATGCACCCTGTCTCCAAATTCTGCTTACTGTATCACTCCATCTACACCACGGTCTCCAAATTCTGCTCTCTGTAAGATCCTTCTGCACTACAGTTTCCAAACTCTGCTCTCTGTAACATTCCTTCTCCACCCCAGTCTTTAACCTCTGCCTTCTGCAAGTGTCCTGCGGCACCCCAGTCTCCAACCTCTGTCCTCTGCAACAGTCCTTGTGGTCCCCAGTCTCCAAACTCTGCTCTACGTTACGATCTTTCAGCACCCCAGTCTCCAAACTCTTCTTTCTGTATCAGTCCTTTTGAACCTCAGTCTCAAACCTCTGCTCTCTGTATCTGTCCTTCTGCACTTCACTCTCCAACCTGTGCTCTCTGTAATATTCCTTCTGCACCCCAGTCTACAACCTCTGCTCTCTGTAACACTTTTTCTATACCGCTGTCTCCAAAGTCTGGTCTCTGTAACGGTCCTTCTGGACCCCAATTTCCAACCTCTGCTTTCTGTATCAGTCCTTCTGCACCTCAGTCTCCAAACTCTGCTTTCTGTAACAGTGCTTCTACACCTCAGTCTCAAAGCTCTGCTCTCTGTAATAGTCCTACTAAACCTCAGTCTGACACCTCTTCTCTCTTCAAAATCCTTCTGCACCCCAGTCTCCAAACACTGCTCTCTGTAACAGTCCACCTGCACCTCAGTCTCTAACCTCTGCTCTCTGTAAGATCCTTCAGCAACCCAGTCTCCAAACTCTGCTCTCTATAACTGTCCTTTTGCACCCCAGTTTCAAACCTTTCCTCTCTGTAACAGGCCTTCTGCACGCCAGTCTGCAAACTCTTCTCTCTGTAGCAGGCCTTCTGCACCCCAGGCTCTAATATCTGCTCACTGCAACGATCCTTCTGCACCCCAGTCTCCAACATCTGCCCTCTTCAATGATCCTACTGCACCTCAGTCTAAAACCTCTAATCTCTGCAACTGTACTTCTGCACCTCAGTCTCCAAATTCTGCTCTCTGTAAGATCCTTCTGCATCCCTGTATGCAACCTCTGCTCTCTGTAACAGAACTTCTGAATCCGAGTCTTAAACCTCTGCTCTCTGTAACAGTCCTTCTGCACCCCAGTCTCCAACCTCTGATCTCTGCAACAGTCTTTCTGCACCTCAATCTCTTACTTCTGCTCTATGTAAGATCCTTCTGCACCCCTGTCTCCAAGCTCTGCTATTTGCAACGATCCTTCGGCACCCAAGTCTACAACCTCGGTTTTATGTAAAGGACTTCTGCACCTTCGTCTCCAACCTCTGCTCTCTGCAACAGTCCTTCTGCACCCCAGTCTCTAAATTCTGCTCTCTGCAACAGTCCTTCTGTACTGCATTCTCCAAAATCTACTCTCTGTAACATTCTTTATGCACCAAATACTAGAGTCTCTGCTTTCTGTATCAGTCCTTCTGCAGCCCAGTCTCTAACTTCTGCTCTACGTGTCCTTCTGCACCTTAGTCTCCAACCTCTGCTCTCTGCAACAGTCCTTTTGCACCCCATCTCCAAACTCTGCTCTCTGCAACAGTCCTTTATGCACTTCAGTCTCCAACCTCTGCTCTCAGCAACAGTCCTTCTGCACTCCAGTCTCAAAACTCTAATCTCTGTAACAATCGTTCTGCACCTCAGTCTGCAAACTCTTTTCTCTGCAACGGTCCTTCTGCACCCCAGTCTCCTACATCTGCTCTCTGCAAAACTCCTTCTACACCCCAGTCTCCAACATCTGGTCTCTGCAACAGTCCTTCTGCACCACAGTCTGAAAACTCTGCTGTCTGAAATGAACCTCCTGCACCCCAGTATCCTACCTCTTCTGTCTGTTACAATCTTTCTGCACCTCAGTCTCCGTCATCTGCTCTCTGTAATATCCATCTGAACCCCAGTCTCCAACATATGCTCTCTGTAACAGTCCTTCTGCACCCCAGTCTCCAAACTCTGCTCTCTGCAAAAGCCTTCTGCACTCCAGTCTGCAAACTATGCTCTCTGCAACGATCTTTCTGGACCCCAGTCGCCAACGTCTGCTCTCTGCAACACTCCTTCTGCACCACAGTCTCCAACCTCTGCTCTCTGTAAGACCTTTCTGCACTCCAGTTTCCAAACTCTGCTCTTTCTAACATTCTTTCTCCACCCTAGTACCTAAAATCTGCTTTCTGCAAGGGTCCTGGGGCACCCCAGTCTCCAAACTCTGTCCTTTGCAACGTTCCTTCTGCTCCCCAGTCTCCAATATCTGCTTTCTGTAACAGTCCTTCTGTACCGCATTCACCAAACTCTGCTCTCTTTAATGGTCCTTCTGCACCCCAGTCTCCAACCTCTGCTTTCTGTATCAGTCCTTCTGAACCCAAGTCTCCAACCTCTGCTCTCTGTGTCTATCCTTCTTCACCTCAGTCTCCAACCTGTGCTTTCTGTAACAGTTATTCTGCACCCAAGTCTCCCAACTCTGCTCTCTGTAACAGTCTTTCTATACCGTAGTCTCCAACCTCTGCTCTCTGTAACGGTCCTTCTGCACCCCAATTTCCAACCTCTGCTTTCTGTAACAGTCTTTCTGCACCTCAGTCTCCAAACTCTGCTCTCCATAACAGTCCTTCTACACCTCAATATCCAACCTCTGCTCTCTGTAACAATACTTCTGCATTTCATTCTGAAACCTCTCCTCTCCACGATCCTTTTGCACCCCAGTCTCCAACCACTGCTCTCTGTAACAGTCCACCTGCACCTTAGTCTCCAATCTATGCTCTCTCTAATATTCTTCAGCAACCCATTCTTCAAAATCTGCTCTCTGTACCAGTCCTTCTGCACCGCAGTCTCCAACCTCTCCTCTCTGTAACAGCACTTCTGCACGCCAGTCTCCAAATCTGCTCTCTTTAGCAGGCCTTCTGCACGCAAGTCTCCAAACTCTGCTCTCTGCAATGATCCTACTGCACCCCAGTCTCCAACCTCTGATCTCTACAACAGTCCTTCTGCACCTCAGTCTCCAACATCTGCTTTCTTTGTCAGTCCTTCTGCACGCCAGATTCCAACCTCTGCTCTCTGTAACAGTCCTTCTACACCTCAGTCTCCAACCGCTGCTTTCAGCAACAGTCCTTCTGAACCCCAGTCTCCTACCTCTGCTCTCTGCAAAATTTCTTCTGCACCCCAGTATCAAACCTATGCTCTCTGTAATAGTCCGTCTGCACCCCAGTCTCCAACTTCTGCTCTCTATAGCAGTCCTTCTGTACTGGAGTCTCCAAACTCTGCTCTCTTATCCGTCCTTCTTCACCCCAGTCTCCAATACCTGCTTTCTCTATAAGTCCTCCTTCACCTCAGACTCCAACCTCTGCTCTCTTTAACAATCTTTCTCCACCTCAGTCTCCAACCTCTGCTTTCTGCAAGAGTCCTCCTGCACCCCCGTCTCCAACCTATGCTCTCTGCAACATTTCTTCTGCACCCGAGTCTCCTACCTGTGCTCTCTGTAAAAGTCCTTTTGCACTCTAGTCTCAAACCTCTGCTCTGTGTAACGATGCTTCTGCACCCCAGTCTCTAACATCTTCTCTCTGCAATGATATTTCTTTACCTCAGTCTCCAATTTCTGCTCTCTACAACGATCCTTTTGCACCCCAGTCTCAAATATCTACACTCTGTAACAGTCTTTCTACACCTAAGTCTCCAACCTCTGCTCTCTGCAACAGTCTTTTTGCACCCCAATCTCCAACATCTGCTCTCTTCAACAGTCCTTCTATACCCCAGTCTCCAACCTCTGCTCTCTTAATCAGTCCTTCTCAACCCCACTCTCCAACCTCTGCTCTCTGTAACAGTCCTTCTGCACCTCAGTCCCCAAACTCTGCTCTCTGAAATAATCTTCTGAAACCCAGTCTTCAAACTATGCTCTCTGTAACAGTTTTAATGCTCCCCAGTACCAAACTCTGCTCTCTTTAAGAGGCCTTCTACACCGCAGTCATCAACCTCTGCTCTCTGCAACGATCTTTCTGCACATCAGTCTTTAACCTCTGCTCTCAGCAACGGTCCTTATGCACCCCAGTTTCCAAACTCTGCTCTCCGCAACAGTTATTCTGTACCCAGTCCCCAAACTCAGCTCTTTGAAAGATCCTTCTGCACCCAAGTCTCCAAACTCTACTCTCTGTAACAGTCCTTCTACACCGCAGCCTCCAACCTATGCTCTCTGTAACAATCCTTCTGCACATTAGTCATTATCCTCTGCTCTCAGCAATCGTCCTTATGCACCCCAGTCTCCAACTTCTGTTCTCAGCAACAGTTCTTCTGCACCACAGTCTGCATCATCTGCTCTCTGTAAGAGTCCTTTTGTACTGCAGTCTCCAACCTCTGCTTTCTATAAAGGTCCTTCTGGACCCCAGTATCTCACCTCTGCTTTCGGTATCAGTCTTTCTGCACACCAGTCTCCAACCTCTGCTATCTGTAACATTCCTTCTGCACCTCAGTCTCAAATCTCTGCTCTCTTTATCAGTCCTTCTGCACCCCTGATTTCAAATTCTGCTCTCTGAAACAGTCTTCTGCACCTCAGTATTCAACAACTGCTTTCTGCAACAGTCCTTCTACACCCCAGTATCCAAACTCTGCTCTCTGTTACAGTCCTTCTATACCCCAGTCTCCATAATCTGCGCTCTGCAATGATCTTTCTGCACATCAGTCTCCAACGTCTGCTCTGCAAAAGTCTCACTAAAACACAGTCTCAAACTTCTGCTCTCTGGAAGATCCTTCTGTAACCCATTTTCCAAATTCTACTCTCTGTAACATTCCTTCTGCACCCCAATCTCCAACCACTGCTCTCTGCAATGGTCCCTCTGCACCCCAGTCTCCAACCTTATTCTCAAAAAGAGTTCTTCTGTACCGCAGTCTTTAAACACTGTCCTCTGTAACGGTGCTTCTTCACCCCAGTTTCCAAACTCTGCTTTCTGTATCAGTACTTCTGCACCAAAGTCTCCAAACTCTGCTCTCTGTAACAGTCCGTCTGCACCTGACTCTGCAACCTCTGCTCTCTTCAACAATCCTTCTTCAACCCAGTCTTCCACCTCTGCTCCCTGTAACAGTCCTTCTGTACTGCAGTCTCCAACCTCTGCTCTCTGTAACGGTCCTTCTACACCCGAGTCTCCAAACTCTGCATAATGTTTCAGTCATTCTGCTCTCTGTAACAGTCCTTCTGCACCTCAGATTCCAACCTCTGTTCTCTGCAACAGTCCTACTGCGCCTCAATCTCCAACCTCTGCTCTCTGCAACAGTCCTTGTGCACCTCAGTGTCTAAATTCTGCTCTCTGTAAGATCCTTCTGAAACCCAGTCTCCAACCTCTGCTTTCTGAAATGGTCCTTCTGCACCCTAGTCTTCAATATCTGATCTCTACAATAGTTACTCTGCACCCCAGTCTAAAACCTCTGCTCTCTGTAACAGTCCTTCTGTACCGCAGTCTCAAAACTCTGTTCGCTATAAGGGTCTTTCTGCACCTCATTCTTCAACATCTGCTTTCTGTATCAGTCCTTTTGCACAACATTCTCGAAACTCTGCTGTCTGTATGAGTCCTTCTGCACCTCAGACTGCAACCTCTGCTCTCTGCAATAGTCCATATGCACCCGAGTCTCTTATTTCTTCTCTCTGCAACATTCCTTCTTCACCCCAGTCTCCAACATCTGCTGTCTGCAACAGTTCTTCTCCAACCCAGTCTCCAAACTCTGCTGTCTGCAACAGTTTTTCTACACCCCAGTCTCCAACCTCTGCTTTCTGTATCAGTCCTTCTGCACCACAGTCTCCAAACTTTGCTCTCTGTAACAGTCCTTCTGCACCCAAGTCTCCAAACTCTGCATAATGTATCAGTCGTTCTGCACACCAGTCTCCAACCTCTGCTCTCTGTAATATTCTTTCTGCACCTCAGAATCCAACCTCTGTTCTCTGCAAAAGTACTTCTGCCCCCCAATCTCCAACCTGTCCTCTCTGCAACAGTTTTTCTGAACCTCAGTGTCCAAACTCTGCTCTCTGTAGGATCCTTCTAAAACTCAGTCTCCAAACTCTGCTTTCTGCAATGGTCCTTCTGCACCTCAGACTCCAACCTCTGTTCTCTGCAACAGTACTTCTACACCCCAGTCTCCATACTCTGCTCGCACTACCGATCCTTTTGTACCCAAGTCTTCAAAATCTGATCTCTGGAACAGTCCTTCTTCACCCAGTCTCCAAACTCTGCTCTCTACAACAGTCCTTCGCCACCCCAGTCTCCAACCTCTGCTTTCTGTATCAGTCCTTCTGCACCCCAGTAACCAACCTCTGCTCTCTTTACAGTCCTTCTTCACCTCAGTCTCCAAACTCTGCTTTCTGCAACCGTCCTTCTGCACCCCAGTCTCCAACCTCTGCTCTCTGCAATGATCCTTCTGCACGCTAGTCTCAATCCTCTGCTCGCTGCAACAGTCCTTCTGAATCCCAATCTCTACCATCTGCTCTCTGCAACAGTTTTTCTGTACCTCAGTCTTAAAACTTTGCTCTCTGCAATAATCCTGCACCCCAGTCTACAACCTCAGGTCTTTTTTACAGTCTTTCTGAACCTCAGTCTCCAAACTCTGCTCTATGCAACAGTCCTTCTGCACTCAAGGCTCCAACATCTGCTCTCTGAAACAATCCTTCTACACCCCAGTCTCTGACCTCTGCTCTCTGCAACAGAATTTCTATACCCCAGTCTCCATACTCTGCTCCCACCAACGTTTTTTCTACACCGCAGTCTCCAAACTCTGCTCTCTGCAACAGACCTTCTACACCGCAGTCTCCATACTCTACTCGCCCCAACGATTCTTCAGCACCCCAGTCTCCAACCTCTGGTCTCTACATTAGTTCTTTTGCACCCCAGTCTCCAACCTCTGCTCTCTGTAAGAGTCCTTCTGTACCGCAGTCTCAAACCGCTGTTCTTCGTAAGGGTCCTTATGCACCCCAGTCTCCAAACTCTGCTCTCTGCAACTATCCTTCTGCACCCCAGTCTCCAAAGTCTGCTCTCTGTAACAGTCCTTCTGCACCCCAGTCTTCAATATATGCTTTCTGTAACTGACTTCTGCATCTCAGTCTCCATCCTCTGCTCTATGCAACAATTCTTCTTCACCCAAATCTCTAACGTCTATTCTAAACCCTAGTCTCTAACCTCTGCTCTCTGTAACAGTCTTTCTACACCCCATTCTCCATACTCTGATCACCCCAATGATATCTCTGCACCCCAGTCTCCATACGCTGCTCTCTGCAACTTTACTTTTGCAACCCAGTCTCTAGCATCTGCTCTCTGCAACAGTCCTTCTCCACTCTAGTCTTCAAACTCTGCTCTCTGTAACAGTTTATCTGGACCCCAATCTCCAACCTCTACACTCTGCAACAGTCCTTTTGACACCCCAGTCTAAAACCTCTGCTCTCAGCAAAAGTTTTTCTGCACCCCAGTATCCAAACTCTTCTCTCTGTAACTATCCTTCTGCACCTCAGTCTCAAACCTCTGCTTTTTGCAAGGGTCCTACTGCACCTGAGTCTCCAAACTTTGCTCTCTGTAAGATCCTTATGCACCCCAGTCTCCAAACTCTGCTCTGTATCAGGCCTTCTGCACCCCAGTCTCCAACCTCTGCTCTCTGTATCAGTCCACCTGCACCCCAGTCTCCAGCCTCTGCTCTCTGCAACGATCCTTCTACACCCCAGTCTCCAACCTCTGCTCGCTGCAACAGTCCTTGTGCAACCCAGTCTTCAACCTCTGCTCTCTGCAACAGTTCTTCTGTACCTCAATCTCCAATAACTGCTCTATGCAACAATCCTTCTGTGCACAAGTCTCTAACATCTGCTTTCTTAAACAGTCCTTCTACACCCCAGTCTCCAACCTCTGCTCTCTGGAAGAGTCTTACTGTACCTCTGTCTCCTAACTCTGCTCTCTGTAAGACCCTTCTGAAACCCAGTCTGCAAACTCTGCTCTCTGTAACAGTCCTTCTGCACCCCAGTGTCCAACCTCTGCTCTCTGTAACAGGCCTTCTGCATCCCAGTCTCCAACCTCTGCTCTCTGTAAGAGGCCTTTTGCACCCCAGTATCCTACCTCTTCACTCTGAAACAGTCCTTGTGCTCCCCAGTCTCCTACCTCTGCTCTCTGTAAGATCCTTCTGCACACCAGTCTCCAACCCCTGCTCACTGTAACAGTTTTTTTGGAACCTATCTCCAAACTCTGCTCTCTGCAACCGTCCTTCTGCACCCCAGTTTCCAAACTCTGTTTTCTGCAACAGTCCATCTACACCCCAGTCTCCAACATCTGCTCTCTGCAACGATCCTTTTGCACCCCAGTCTCATACCTGTGCTCGCTGTAACAGTCCTTGTGTAACCTAGTCTACAACATCTTCTCTCTGCAACAGTTCTTGTGTACCTCAGTCTGAAATTTCTGCTCTCTGCAATAATCCGTCTTCACCCAGTCTCCAACCTCTGCTCTTAGTAACAGTCCTTCTCTACCTCAGTCTCCAAACTCTGCTCTCTGTAAGACCCTTCGGAAACCCAGTATTCAAACCCTGCTGTCTGTAACAGTCCTTCTGCACCCAGTCTCTAAACTCTGCTCTCTGTAATAGGCCTTCTGTATCCCAGTCTCCAAACTCTGCTCTCTTTAAGAGGCCTTCAGAACCCCAGTCTCCAACTTCTACTCTCTGCAATGATATTCTGCACCCCAGTCTCCAACCTCTGCTCTCTACAACAGTCGTTTTGCACCCCAGTCTCCAACATCGGCTCTCTGTAAGATCTTTCTGCACACCAGTCTCCAACCTCTGCTCACTGTAACTGTCCTTCTGTACCAGATTCTCCAACCATTGCTCTCTGTAACGGTCCTTCTGCACCCCAGTCTTTAACATCTGCTTTCTCTATCAGTCCTTCTGCACCCCAGTCTCCAACCTCTGCTTTCTGCAACAGTCCTTCTGCACCCAAGTCTCCAACCTCTGCTCTCTGCAACATTCTTTCTGCACGCCAGTCTTCAAACTCTGCTCTTTGTAATGATCCTTCTGCACCGCAGTCTCAAACCTCTCCTCTCCGCAATGATCCTTCTGCAACTTGGTCTCCAAGCTCTGCTCTCTGCAAAGATACTTTGGCACCACAGTCTCAAACCTCTGCTCGCTGCAACAGTCCTTGTGAACCCCAGTCTCCAACATTTGCTCTCTGCAACAGTTCTTCTGTACATCATTCTGAAAACTGTGCCCTCTGCAATAATCCATCTGACCACCAGTCTTCAACCTCTACTCTCTGTAAAAGTTTTTTTGAAGCACATTCTCCAATCTCTGCTCTATTCAACAGTCCTTCTGCACCCAAGTCTCCAACATCTGCTCTCTGAAATAGTCCTTCGACACCCCAGTCTTCAACCTCTGCTCTCTGCAACAGTCCTTCTACACCCCAGTTTCCATACTCTGCTCACCCCAACGATACTTCTGCACCCCAGTCTCAAACATCTGTTCTCTACATCAGTTCTACTGCACCCCAGTCTCCAACTTTGTTCTCTGTAACAGTCCTTCTGTACCGCAGTCTGCAACCTCTGTTCTCCGTTAGGATTTTTAGGCACCCCTGTACCCAACATCTGCTTTCTGTATCAGTGGTTTTGCACCATAGTCTCCTAACTCTGCCCTCTGTAACAGTCCTTCTGCAACTCAGTCTGCAACGTCTGATCTCTTCAACAGTAATTCTGCACCACAGTCTCCATCCTCTGCTCTCTGCAACAGTCCTTTTGAACCCCAGTCTCCAACATCTGCTCACTGCAACAGTCATTCTCCACCCCAGTCTCCAAACTCTGCTCTCTGTAATAGTCCTTCTGTACTGCATTTTCCAACTTCTGCTCTCGTTAAGGGTACTTCTGCACCTGAGACTCCTACCTCTGCTTTCTGTATCAGTCCTTCTTAACCCCAGTCTCCAACCTGTGCTATGTGTAACTGTCCTTCTGCACCTTAGTCTCCAACCTCTACTCTCTGCAACAGTCCTTCTACATCCCAGTGTAAAAACTTTTCTCTCTGCAACAGTCCTTCTGCATCCCAGTCTCCATCCTCTGCTCTCTGTAATAATTTTTTTGCACCTCAGTATCCAACCTCTGCTCTCAACAACAGTCCTTCTGGACCTCTGTCTCCAACCTCTACTCTAATTAACAGTGTTTCTGCACCTCAGTCTCCAAATCTGCACTCTGTAAAATCCTTCTGCAACCCAGTCTCTAAATTCTGCTCTCTTTAAAAGGCATTCTGCACCCCAGACTCCAAACTCTGCTCTCTCTATCAGTCCATCTGCACCCCTGTCTCTAACCTCTGCTCGCTGCAACAGTCCTTGTGCAACCCAGTCTACAATATCTGCTCTCTGCAACAGTCCTTCTGTACCTCAGTCTCCAAACTCATCTCTCTGTAATACCCTTCTGAAACCCAGTGTGCAACTCTGCTCTCTGTGACAGTCCTTCTGCACCCCAGTATCCAACCTATGGTCTCTGTAGCAGTCCTTCTGTACTGGATTCTCCAAACTCTGCTCTCTGTAACGGTCCTTCCGCACCCCAGTCTCCAACCTCTGCTTTCTGCAACAGTCCTTCTGCACCCAAGTCTCCAACCTCTGCTCACTGCAACATTCCTTCTGCACCCCAGTCTCCAAACTCTGGTCTCTGTAATGATCCTTCTGCATCCAGTCTCGAAACTCTGCTCAACACAATGATCCTTCTGCACCTCAGTGTCCAACCTTTTCTCTCTTCAAAGATCCTTTGGCACACCAGTCTCCAAACTCTGCTCGCTGCAACAGTCCTTGTGAACCCAAGTCTCCAACATCTGCTCTCTGCAACAGTTCTTCTGTACCTCAGTCTGAAAACTCTGCTCTCTTCAATAATGCATCTGAACCCCAGTCTCCAACCTCTACTCTCTGTAACAGTTTTTCTGTACCTCAGTCTCCAATCTCTGCTTTATGCAACAGATCTTCTGCACCCAAGTCTCCAAAATATGCTCTCTGAAACAGTCCTTCGACACCCCAGTCTCCAACCTCTGTTCTCTGTAACAGTCCTTCTACACCCCAGTCTCCATACTCTGCTCGCCCAAACAATCCTTCTGCACCCCAGTCTCCAACGTCTGCTCTCTGCAACAGTCCTTCTACACTCCAGTCTCCAACCTCTGCTCTCTGCCACAGTCCTTCTATACCCCAGTCTCCATACTCTGCTCGACCAAAGGATCTGTCTGCACCACAGGCTCCAACCTCTGTTCTCTAAATCAGTTCTTCTGCACCCCAGTCTCCAACCTCTTCTCTCTGTACCAGTCCTTCTCTACCGCAGTCTGCAACCTCTGTTCTCAGTAAGGGTTCTTATTCACCACAGTATCCAACCTCTGCTTTCTGTATCAGTCGTTTTGCACCACAGTCTCCAAACTCTGCCGTCTGTAAGAGTCCTTCTGCAACTCATTCTGCAACCTCTGCTTTCTGCAACAGTCCTGGTGCACCCCAGTCTCCATCCTCTGCTCTCTGCAACATTCCTTCTGCACCCCAGTCTCCAACATCTGCTATCTGCAACAGTCATTCTCCACCCCAGTCTCCAACCTCTGCTCTATGTTAGATCCTTCTGCAACCCCGTCTCCAAACTCTGCTCTCTTTAACATTCCTTCTGCACATCAGTCTCTAACTTCTGCTCTCTGTAACAGTTTTTCTGTACCGTAGTCTCCAACCTCTGGTCTATGTAACGGTCCTTCTGCACCCAAATTTCCAACCTCTGCTTTCCATAACAGTCCTTCTGCACCTCAATCTCCAAACTCTGCTCTCTGTAACAGTGCTTCTACACCTCAGTCTCCAACCTCTGTTCGCTGTAACAGTCCACCTGCACCTCAGTCTCCAACCTCTGCTCTTTGTAAGAACCTTCAGCAACCCAGTCTCCAAACTCTGCTCTCTATAACTGTCCTTCTTCACCCCAGTCTCCCACCTCTTCTCTCTGCAACAGGCCTTCTGCAGGCCAATCTCCAAACTCTTCTCTCTGTAGCAGGCCTTCTGCACCCCAGTCTCAAAGCTTGGTTCTCTGCAATGATTCTTCTCCACCCCAGTCTCCAACATCTGGTCTCTGCAACAGTCTTTTTGAACCCCAGTCTCCAAACTCTGCTCTTTGTAAGATCCATCTGAACCCCAGTCTCCAAACTCTACTCTCTGTAACAGTCCTTCTGCACCACAGTCTCCAAACTCTGCTCCTTGTAACAGTCCTTCTGCACCTCAGTTTCCAACCTCTGCTCTTTGTAACATTCCTTCTGCACCCCAGTTTCTAAAATCTGCCTTCTTGAACGATTCTTCTGGAACCAAGACTCCAATGTCTGCTCTTTGCAACAGTCCTTCTGCACCACAGTCTTAAAACTCTGCTCTCTGTAAGATCTTTCTGCACTCTAGTTTCCCAACTCTGCTCTCTTTAACATTCCTTCTCTACCCCAGTCTCCAACCTCTGTACTCTGCAACAGTTTTTCTGCTCCCCAGACTCTGAGATCTGCTCTCTGTAACAGTCCTTCTGTACCGCAGTCTCCAACCTCTGCTCTTTGTAACGATCCTTCTACACCCCATTTTCCATCTCTTCTATCTGTATCAGTCTGTCTGAACCCCAGTCTCCAACCTCTGTTCTCTGAATCTATCCTTCTGCACCTCAGTCTCCAACATGTGCTCTATGTAAGAGTTTTTCTGCACCCCAGTCTCCAACCTCTGCTCTTGGTAACAGACCTATACCGCAGTCTCCAACCTCTGCTCTCTGTAATGGTCTTTCTGCAGTCCAATTTCGAAACTCTGCTTTCTGTAACAGTCCTTCTGCACCTGAGTCTCCAAACTCTCCTCTCTGTAACAGTCCTTCTACACCTAAGTCTCAAACCTCTGCTCTCTGTAACAGTCCACCTGCACCTCAGTCTCCAACCTCTGCTCTCGGTAACATCCTTCAGGAACCCAGTCACCAAACACTGCTCTGTATAACAGTCCTTCTGCACCTGAGTCTCCAAACTCTCCTCTCTGTAACAGTCCTTCTACACCTCAGTCTCCAACCTCTGCTCTCTGTAACAGTCCACCTGCCCCTCAGTGTAACACCTCTGCTCTCTTCACGATCCTTCTGAACCCCAGTCTTCAAACACTGATCTCTGTAACAGTCTACCTGCACCTCAGTCTCCAACCTCTCCTCTTTGTAATAGGCCTTCTGCAAGCGAGTCTCCAAACTCCTCTCTGTAGCAGGCCTTCTGCATGCCAGTCTCCAAAATCTGCTCTCTGCAACGATCCTTCTGCACCTCAGTCTCCAACATCAGCTCTCTGCAATGATCAAACTGCACCCCACTCTCCAACCTCTGATCTCTGCAACAGTCCTTCTGCACCTCAGTCTCAAAATTCTGGCCTCTATAAGATGCTTCTGCACCTCTATACAATCTTTTGCTCTCTGTAACAGTCCTTCTGCACCTCAATCTAATACCTCTGTTCTCTCAAACAGTCCTTCTACACCTCAGTCTCCCAACTTTGCTCTCTGTAAGATCTTTTTGAAACCAAGTCTTTAAACTCTGCACTCTGTAACAGTCCTTCTGCACAACAGTCTCCAACCTCTTCTCTCTGCAATGATTCTTCTCCACCCCAGTCTCCAACATCTGCTCTCTGTAATAGTCCTTCTGCACCCCAATTTCACAACTCTGCTTCCTGTAACAGTCCTTTTGCACCTGAGTCTCCAAACTCTAATCTCTGTAACAGTCCTTCTACACCCCAGTCTCCAAAGTCTTCTTTGTTTATCATTCTTTCTTAACCCCAGTCTCCAACCTCTGTTCTCTGTATCTATCCTTCTGCACCTCAGTCTCCAAACTCTGCTCTCTGCAAAAGTCCTTCTATACTGCAGTCTTCAAACTCTGCTCTCTGTAAACGTCTTTCTGCAGCCCAGACTCCAATCTCTGCTTTCTGTATTAGTCCTTCTGCACCCCAGTCTCTAAATTCTCCTCTCACTAAGAGTCTTTCTGCACCTCAGTATCCAACCTCGACTCTCTGCAACAGTCCTTCTACACCCCAGTCTCCAAACTCTGCTCTCTTCAACAGTCCTTCTGCACCCCAGTCTCCAACCTCTTCTCTCTGCAACAGTCCTTCTGCACCCCAGTCTGCAAACTCTGCTCTCTGGAACAATCCTTCTACCCCTCAGTCTCCAACCTCTGCTCTATGGAACAAGACTTCTGCACGTCAGTCTCCACCCTCTGCTCTCCGCAACAGTCCTTCTGCACTCCAGTCTCCAAACTCTACTCTCTGCAACAGTCCTTCTCCACCCCAGTCTCCAACCTCTGCTCTCTTCAACAGTTCTTCTGCACCAAAGTATCCAACCTCTGCTCTCTGTAAGATGCTTCTGTACTCCAGTATCCAAACTCTGCTCTCTGTAACATTCCTTCTCCACCCCATTCTTTAACCTTTGCTTTTTGAAAATGTCCTGAAACACCCCAGTCTCCAACCTCTGTCTTCTGCAACAGTCCTTCTGCTCCCAAGTCTCCAACATCTGCTCTCCGGAACGGTCCTTCTGCACCCCATCTTCCAAACTCTGCTTTCTGTATCAGTCCTTCGGAACCCCAGTCTCAAACCTCTGCTCTCTGTATCTATCCTTCTGCACCTCAGTCTCCAAATTCGGCTCTCTGTAACAGTCTATCTGCACCTCAGTCTGACACCTCTGCTCTCTGCATGATCCTTCTGCACCCTAGTCTCCAAGCACTGCTCTCTTTAACAGTCCACCTGCACCTCAGTCTCCAAACTCTGCTCTCTGTAAGATCCTTCTGGAACTCAGTCTCCAAACTCTGCTCTCTATATCAGTCCTTCTGAACCCAAGTTTCCAACTTCTCCTCTCTGTAACAGGACTTCTGCAGGCCAGTCCTTAAACTCTGCTCTTTGTAGCAGGCCTTTTGCACCCCAGTCTCCAACCTCTGCTCTCTGCAATGATCCTTCTGCACCTCAGTCTCCAACCTCTGCTCTATGCAATGATCCTACTGCACCACAGTATCCAACCTCTGATCTCTGCAACAGTCCTTCTTCAACTCAGTCTCCAAAATCTGCTCTCTCTAAGATACTTCTGCACCCCTGACTCCAAGCTCTGCTTATTGCAACGATCCTTCTGCACCCCAGTGTCCAACCTCTGCTCTATGTAACAAAATTTTGCACCTCAGTCTCCAACCTTTGCTCTCTGCAACAGTTTTTCTGAACCCCAATATCAAACTTATGCTCTCTCTAAGAGTCCTTATGCAATGCAGTCTCCAACATCTGCTCTCTGCAACATCCCTTTTGCAGCCCAGTCTCCATCCTCTGCTCTCTGCAACAGTCCTTCTGCATCCCAGTCTCCAACCTCTGCTATCTGCAACAGTCCTTCTCCACCCCAGTCTCAAAACTCTGCTCTTTGTAACAATCCTTCTGCACATCAGTCTCCAAACTCTGTTCTCTACAACGGTCTTTCTGCACCTCAGTCTCCAACCTCTACACTCTGTAACAGTTTTTCTGCACTTCACTCTCCAACCTCTGCTCTCTGTAGATCCTTCTAAAACCCAGTCTCAAAACTCTGCTCTCTGTATCTATTATTCTGCACCTCAGTCTCCAAAATCTTCTCTCTGTTACAGTTTTTCTATACCGCAGTCTCCAAACTCTGGTCTCTGTTACGGTCCTTCTGCACCCCAATTTCCAACAACTTCTTTCTATTACAGTCCTTCTGCACCTCAGTCTCCAAACTCTGCTCTCTGTAACTGTCCTTCTACACCTCAGTCTCCAACCTCTGCTCTCTGTAACAGTCCATCTGCACCTCAGTCTGACACCTCTGCTCTCTACACGATCCTTCTGCACCCCAGTCTCCAAACACTGCTCTCTGTAACAGTTCACATGCACGTAGTCTTCAAACTCTGCTCTCTGTAAGATTCTGCAGCAACCCAGTCTCCAAACTCTGCTCTCTATAATAGGACTTCTGCACCCCAGTCTCCAAACTCTCCTGTGTATAACAGGCCTTCTGCACGCAAGTCTCCAAACTCTTCTCTCTGTAGCAGGCCTTCTGCACCCCAGTCTCCAAAATCTACACTGTGCAACGATCCTTCTGCACCCGAGTCTGCAACCTCTGCTCTCTGCAATGATTTTACTGCACCCCAGTCTACTACCTCTGATCTCCGCAACAGTCCTTCTGCACCTCAGTCTCCATATTCTGCTCTCTGTAAGATCCATCTTCACCCCAGTATTCAACCTCTGCTCTCTGCAAGAGTCTTTCTGCATCCAAGCTCCAACCTCTGCTCTCTGTAACAGGACTTCCGAACCTCAGTCTCCAACCTCTGCTCTCTGAAACAGTCCTTCTGCACCTCAGTGTCCAACAACAGCTCTCTGCAACAGTCCTTCCGCACCTCAGTCTGAAAACTCTGCTGTCTTCAACGAACTTTCTGCACCCCAGTCTCCTACCTGTGCTGCCAGTAACAGTCCGTCTGCACCTCATTCTCCCAACTCTGCTCTCTGTAAAATACTTATGAAAACAAGTCTTTAAACTCTGCACTATGTAACTGTCCTTCTGCACAACAGTCTCCAACCTCTGCTCTCTGTAACAGGACTTCTGCAACCAGTCTCAAAAATCTGCTCTCTGTAACAGGCGTTCTGCACCCGAGTTTCCAAAATCTTCTCTCTGCAACGATTCTTCTCCATACCAGTCTCCAAACTCTGCTCTCTGCAACAGTCCTTTTGCACCACACTCTCCAACCTCTGGCTCTGTAATATCTATCTAAACCCCACTCTTCAACCTCTGATCTCTGTAACCGTCCTTTTGCACCCCAGTCTTCAACCTCGACTCTCTGTAACAGTCCTTCTGAACTTCAGTCTCAAACCTCTGCTCTCTTAAACAGTCCTTTTGCACCACATTCTCCAAACTCAGCTGTCTGCAACAGTCCTTCTGCACCCCAGTCTCCAACATCTGCTTTCTGCAACAGTGCTTCTCACTCCAGTTTCTAAACTCTGCTTCCTGCAATGATCATTCTGTACCCCAGTCTCCAACGTCTGCTCTCTGCAGAGTCCTTCTGCACCAGAGTCTCCAACCTCTGATCTCGGTAACAATCATTCTGCACCTCAGTCTCCAAACTCTGTTCTCTGCAAGGGTCCTTCTGCAAATCAGTCTCCAACCTCTACTCTCTGTAACAGTCCTGGTGCACCTCAGTCTGCAACCTCTGCTCTCTCTGAGATTCTTCTGAAACCCAGTCTCCAAACTCTGCTCTCTGTAATAGTGCTTCTGCACACCAGTCTCTAACCTCTGCTCTCTGCACGATCCTTCTTCACCCAAGTCTCCAACCTATGCTGTCTACAGCAGCCCTTCTGCACCCCAGTCTCCAACATCAACTCTCTGCAATAGTCCTTCTGCCCCTCATTCTTAAAACTCTTCTCTCTGCAAAGACGCTTCTGCACCCCAGTCTCCTACTTCTGCTCTCTGTAACAGTCTTTTGCACCTCATTCTCATAACTCTGCTCTCTGTAAGAACCTTCTACAACCCAGTCTTTAAACTCTGCACTCTGTAACAGTCCTTCTGCAAAACAGTCTCCAAACTTTGCTCTCGGTAACAGGACTTCCTCAAGCCAGTCTCCAAACGCTGCTCTCTGAAACAGGCCTTCTGCACCCAATTCTCCAACCTCTTCTCTCTGCAATGATTATTCTCCCCCCAGTCTCCAACCTCTGCTCTCTGCAACAGTCCTTTTGCACCCCAATCTCCAAACTCTGCTCTCTGTGAAATCCATCTGAACCCAAGTCTCCAAACTCTGCTCTCTGTAACAGTCCTTGTGCACCCCAGTCTCCAACATCTACTCTCTGCAACAGTCCTTTTGCAGCCCAGTCTCCAACCTCTGCTCTCTGCAACAGTCCTTCTGCAGCCCAATCTCGAACGTCTGCTCTCTGCAACAGTCCTTCTGCACCTCAGTCTCCTACCTCTGCTCTCTTTAACAGTCCTTTTGCACTCCAGTCTCCAACCTATGCTCTCTGCAACAGTCCTCCTGCACCCCAGTCTTCAACCTCTGCTCTCTGCAACCCTACTTCTGCACCCCAGTCCTCAAACTCTGCTCTCTGCAACAATTCTTCTGGACCCCAGTCTCCAACTTCTACTCTCTGGAAGAGTCCTTCTGCACCACAGTCTCCAACCTCTGCTGTCTGTAAGATTTATCTGCACTCCAGTTTCCAAATTCTGCTCTTTGTAACATTCCTTCTCCAAACCAGTCTTTAACCTCTGCTTTCTTCAAGTATCCTGCAGCACCCCAGTCTCCAACCTCTGTCCTCTACTACATTCTTTCTGCTCCCCAGGCTTTAACATCTGCTCTCTGTAACAGTCTTCGGCAACCCAGTCTCCAAACTTTGCTTTCTGTATCAGTCCTTCTGAACACCAGTCTCAAAACTCTGCTCTGTGTGTCTATCCTTCTGCACCTCAGTCTTTAACCTGTGCTCTCTGTAACTTTCCTTCTACAACCTAGTATTCAAACTGTGCTCTCTGTAACAGTTTTTCTATACCGCAGTCACCAAACTCTGGTCTTTGTAACGGTCCTACTGCACCCCAATTTCCAACATCTGCTCTCTGTAACAGTTTTCTGCACCTCAGTCTCCAAACTCTGCTCTTTCTAACAGTACTTCTACACCTCAGTCTCCACCCTCTGCTCTCTGTAACAGTCCTTCTGCACCTCAGTCTGACACCTCTCCTCTCTGCATGGTCCTTCTGCACCTCACTGTCCAACCAATGCTCTCTGTAACAGTCCACCTGCACCTCAGTCTCCAAACTCTGCTCTTTGTAAGATCCTTCAGGAACCCAGTCTCCAAACTCTGCTCTCTATAACTGTCCTTCTACAACCCAGTCTCCAAACTCTCCTCTCTGTAACAGTCCATCTGCACCTCAGTCTCCAAATTCTGCTGTCAGTAATATGCTTCTGCACCCCTGTATCCAACCTCTGCTCTCTTTTACAGAACTTCCGCACCTCAGTCTCAAACATCTGGTCTCTGCAACAGTCCTTTTCCAAACCAGTCTCAAACCTCTGCTCTCTACATCAATCCTTATGCACACTAGTTACCAACATCAGCTCTCTGCAACAGTCCTTCTGCACCTCAGTCTTAAAACTCTGCAATTTGCAACGACCCATCTGCACCCCTGTCTCCTACCTCGGCTCTCTCTAACAGTCCTTCTGCACCTCAGTCTCCCAACTCTGCTCTCTGTAAGATCCTTCTGCAACCCAGTCTTTAAACTCTGCACTTTGTACCTGTCCTTCTGCACAACAGTCTCCAACTTCTGCTCTCTGTAACAGGATTTCTGAAACCCAGTCTCCAACCTCTGCTCTCTGTAACAGGCCTTCTGCACCCCAGTCTCCAACCTCTTCTCTCTGCAACGATTCTTCTCCACCCCAGTCTCCAACAACTGCTCTCTGCAACAGTCCTTTTGAACCCCAGTCACCAAACTCTGCTCTCTGTAACATCCATCTGAACCCCAGTCTCCTACCTATGCTCTCTGTAACAGTCCTTCTACTCCCAAGTCTCCAAACTCTGCTCTCTGTAACAGTCCTTCTGAACCTCAGTCTCCAACCTCTGCTCTCTGTAACAGTCCTTCTGCACCCCAGTCTCTAAAATCTGCTCTATGCAACATTCTTTCTGCACCCCAGTCTTAAAAATCTGCTCTCTGCAACACTCTTTCTGCACTCCAGTCTCCAAACTCTGCTCTCTGCAACGATCCTTCTGGACCCCAGTCTTTAACCTCTGCTCTCAGCAATAGTCCTTCTGAACCACAGTCTCCAACTTCTGCTCTCTGTAAGTTTCTTCTGCACTCCAGTTTCCAAACTCTGCTCTCTATAACATTCCTTTTTCACCCCAGTCTCCAAAATCTGTTCTCTGTATCTATCCTTTTGCACCTCAGTCTCCAACCTCTGCTCTATGTAAGAGTCCTTATGCACCCCAGTCTCCAACCTCTGCTCTAGGTAACAGTCCTATACCGCAGTCTCAAAACTCTGCATTTTGTAACGGTCCTTCTGCAACGTAATTTTCAAACTCTGCTTCCTGTAACAGTTTTTCTGCACCTGAGTCTCCAAACTCTTCTCTCTGTAATCGTGGTTGGAGACTGGGTGTACCCCAGTCTCCAACCACTGCTCTCTGTAAATGTCCACCTGTACCTCAGTCTGAAACCAATGCTCACCACGATTCTTCTGCACCCCAATCTCCAAACACTGCTCTCTGTTAAGGTCACCTGCAGCTCAGTCTCCAACCACTGCTCTCTGTAACATCCTTCAGCAACCCAGTCTCCGAACACTGCTCTCTATAACAGTACTTCTGCACCCCAGTCTTTAACCTCTACTCTCTGTAACAGGCCTTCTGCACGCCAGTCTCCAAAGTCTGCTCTATGCAACGATCATTCTGCACGCCTGTCTCCAAACTCTGCTCTCTACAATGATCCAACTAAACCCCAGTCTCCAACCTCTCATCTATGAAACAGTCCTTCTGCACTCAGTCTCAAACCTCTGCCTTCTGTAATAGGCCTTCTGCACCCCAGTCTCCAAAACGCTGCTCTCGGTAACAGTCATTCCACACCTCAGTCTCTAACCCCTGCTATCTGTAACAATCCTTCCCCAACCCAGTCTCTAAAATCTGCTCTCTGCAACAGTCTTTCTGCACCCCAGTCTTCCAAACTCTGCTCTCTGCAACGAACCTTCTGGACCCCAGTCTCCAACATCTGCACTCTGCAACATTCCTTCGGCAATACAGTCTCCAACATCTGCTCTCTGTACGATCCTTCTGCACTCCAGTTTTCAAACTCTGCTCTCTGTAAAATTTTCCTCTTCACCCCAGTCTCAAACCTCTGTCCTCTGCAACAGTCTTTCTGCTCCCCAGTCTCCGAGATCTGCTCTCTGTAACAGACCTTATGTACCGCAGTTTCCAACCTCTGTTCTCTGTAACGGTCCTTCTGCAACCCAGTTTCCAACCTCTACTTTTTGAATCAGTCCTTCTGAACCCCAGTCTCCAACCTCTGGTCTTTGTATTTATCCTTCTGCACCTCAGTCTTCAACCTGTGCTTTCTGTAACAGTCCTTCTGCAAGTCAGTCTCTAAACTCTGCTCTCTGTAACAGACCTTCTACACCTCAGTCTCCAACCTCTGCTCTCTGTAACAGTACCTCTGCACCTCAGTCTGAAACCTCTGCTCTCCACGATTCTTCTGCACCCCATTCTCCAACTACTGCTCTCTGTAACAGTCCACCTGCACCTCAGTCTCCAACATGTGCTCTCTGTAAGTTCCTTCAGCAAACCAGTCTCCAAACTCTGCTCTCTGTAACAGGTTTTCTGCACCCCAGTCTCCAACCTTTCCTCTCTGTAACAGGCCTTCTGCACTGCAGTCTCGAAACTCTGCTCTCTATAGAAGGCCTTCTGCACCCCACTCTCCATCCTCTGCTCTCTGCAATGATCCTACTGCACCCCAGTCTCCAACCTCTGATCTCTGCAATAGTCCTTCTGCACCTCAGTCTTCAAATTGTGCTCTCTTTTGTAAGATCTCAAATTATAAGATCTTTCTGCACCCCTGTCTCCAAACTCTGCTCTCTGTAACAGGACTTCCGCACCTCAGTCTCCAACCTCTGCTCTCTGAAACAGTCCTTCTGCACCCCAGTCTGCAACCTCTGCTTTCTACAACAGTCCTTCTGGACCCCAGTTACCAAAATCTGCTCTCTGCAACAGTCCTTCTGCACTCCAGGCTCTAACATCTGCTCTCTGCAAAAGTCATTCTGCACCTAAGTCTGAAAACTCTGCTCTGTGCAATGACCCTTCTGCACCCCATTTTCCTACCTCTGCTCTCTGTAACAGTTCTTCTGCACCTCAGTCTTCCAACTCTGCCCTCTGTTTGATCCTTCTGCAACCAAGTCTTTAAACTATGCACTCTGTAACAGTCCTTCTGCACAACAGTCTCCAACTTCTGCTCTCTGTAACAGGACTTCTACAACCCAGTCTCCAACCTCTGCTTGGTGTAACAGGCCTTCTGCACCCCAGTCTCCAACCTCTTCTCCCTGCAACGATTCGTCTCCACCCCAGTCTCCAACATCGGCTCTCTGCAACAGTCCTTTTCCACCCACGTATTCAAACTCTGCTCTCTGTAAAATCCATCTGAACCCCAGTCTTTAACCTCAGCTCTCTGTAACAGTCCTTCTGCACCCCAGTGTTCAAACTCTGCTCTCTGTAACAAACAGTCTTTCTGCACCCCAGTCTCCAAACTCTGCTCTCTGAAACAGGACTTCTGCACCTCATTCTTTATGCTATCCTCTCTGCAACAGTCTTTGTGCTCCCCAGTCTCCGAGATCTGCTCTCTGTAATAGTACTTCTGTACCGCAGTGTCCAAACTCTGCTCTCTGTTTCGGTTCTTCTACACCCCTGTCTCCAAACTTTGCTTTCTGTATCAGCCTGTCTGAACCACAGTCTCCAACATTTGTTCTCTGTATTCATCCTTCTGCACCTCAGTCTCCAACTTGTGCTCTCTGTAAGAGTCCTTCTGCAATCCAGTCTCCAACCTCTGCTCTCAGTAACAGTCCTAAATCGCAGTCTCCGAACTCTGCTCTCTTTAATGGTCCTTCTGCACGCCAATTTTCAACCTCTGCTTCCTGTAACAGTCCTTCTACACCTCAGACTGAAACCTCTGCTCTCTGCATGATCCTACTGCACCCTAGTCTCCAACCACTGCTCTCTGTAACAGTACACCTGCACATCAGTCTCTAACCTCTGCTCTCTGTAAGATCCTTCAGCAACCCAGTCTCCAAACTCTGATCTCTCTAACAGTCCTTCTGCACCCCAGTCTCCAACCTCTCCTCTCTGTAGCAGGCCTTCTGCACCCCAGTCTCCAAACTCTTCTCTCTGCAACGATCCTTCTGCATCCCAATCTCCAACTTCTGCTCTCTGCAATGATCCTACAGCATCTCAGTCTCCAACCTCTGATCTCTGCAACAGTACTTCTGCACCGCAGTCTCCAACTTCTGCTCTCTGTAAGATCC